>NW_019384754.1:487559-492071 GCF_000671375.1 Centruroides sculpturatus | reverse complement strand
AACAACTCCTTAAGAATATTATTTAATATAACAATGTAATATAACAATAAATTTTAATGTAATGTAAAAAATGTTTTTGGTTTTCAGTTATAAATATTTATTTTTTTTTTTCAGTACACTTGAATAAATATCTAAAACGAGATATGAATATATTTTCTGATGTTTCTTAAAGTATACTCAAATCATAATAAATAAATGAAAATATTTAAGTACAAAAACAGTTTAAACATAAAATATACGGTGCTTATATGATGTCTTCATGAAATTTTGAATGTTAAAAATTAAAAAAAATACCAATTTTTATATTGTGTAGATTCGAACATTTTATTGTGGTAAACAATAGTTCTAGTTAATAAAATTGTTTCAGCTTTATCGAAAAGAGGAAAAAATGTAATCTGTAATTTGGTATAAAAATTTCTTTTTCTTGGTCCATTTTATTCGTCTATCTTTTTTGAATTTTTTTTTTTTTTTTTTTGGAGATCTGGTGATAAGTTGATATGAACTGTATACAAATCGTATGCTTGATCGTTTAATGAAAACTTTTTGTCAGCTTTCCTATCCCACATTCTTTACTAGAATTATCAATTTTCTGTTTTTAGGTCTTGAAATGCTTTATCATCCTGGTTCGTCTTTATAAAGACGAGACGCTTTCTTCTCTGGATGACACCACAGAAGATTTTAGAAAATCATGTCTCTTCTTCGTATAAACTGTTTCTATTTTGATTTTTAGAGAACTTGGCATTGTGTCTAATTTGGCTTCTTCCTCTTTTTGAGACGAACCACTCGCATAAGATTCAGAACTATATCTGATTTCTATGCTAATTTTGTAATTTTGCCATCATATGTGCAGTTTTGGCTTCAGTTGAGGAAGATACTCGTCTTTTTCAATTTTTGGTAGGTTGCCACGCGTCCTACTTTCGTTAGGACGGTGCTACAATTACGATAGATGTCCTACATCCTACATGAAAGTTTAATTGTCCTACTTTACATTTGTAAAAGAAAAAATCTTTATGTTCAAAACTTAATTAATTTTAAAAGATTAAAAAGAGACACAAAGACAATTTCTGAACACACATAGGATTTTGTGAACACAATAGAAATCTTCATTAAAATAAAAATTCTAAATTTAATATAAAAATGATTAATAAAAAATATTATTACAGTTATTGATTTGTACGCGATTCTATAAGAATTTAAACAACAACTCAATTCTAGAATTGAGAATAAATTTTTCGGGTATGAAATCGTGCAAAAAATAAAAGATTTAACTCTATATGAAAAGCAAAAATTTGAAAACGAATTTTTAAATTAATGTTTATAACAAGGCTGTGTCTTATGTAGAATTTTTCGTCGCAATGTACTTTAGTAGTGCCTTGCCCCTGTAAATCGAACTTTTCCTGTTAACATTGAAGTAATACCGGTTATGTATCTTACTCCGTTCAGGAGAAAATTTTTGAATTGAAGTAATGTGACTTCTGGTCTAAAGAGGAATTTCTTATACAGTTACTCAGGGCTTCCTGTCACTAAGCTTTCCATATCTGGTACTGACTTTATCTATCTAACACCATTCTCGAGATGAAGGGCGGGCAGACAACGGATGACAGTGAACATTTACAATTTTGTAGTCCAACAAAACTCAAATTTTGAAATAATTGCTGAAATTGTAGAACTATTGGATATTTCTAATATAAACATGAACAAACTTTTTAAAGAAGTTGTTTAGTAACGAATATTTAAAATACCTTGTTAACTTACTTGATTGAAAAAAAATATATATATATATACTATCATCGATAAATGGAATATTATTATAAAATAACTTTAGATAGTGATAATTTATTTAAAAGGATATATATTTTAAGCATAATCATTTATAGAACTCCCATTTTCTATCATGGACTGATGAAAGAAATAGGTGTTCCGTTGAACCTATAAAAACAGAATTGCTTATAAGATTCAATTGTAAAAGCAGTTGCGTAAAATTTTTTGAAAAGAGGATGATAAAAAAATATAAGTTCAGACATAATGAACAAACAATATATATCTGTATATATATAGCGTTATATTCATTTATTGATAAAAATTGCCTACATTTTATATCGTTATATTATTGTTAATTGACACCTAAATTTACTAATAAATCATAATTTTGTTGTTAATATACTGTACTTAATTTTCTTTTTGTTTTTTTGTTATTGAGCATCTCAATTATGGCAATCCTATCTATTTAGTGACATTAATTTAGATTATAACGAAGATATTTCTTCAATATCTTCGTTTCCTGGTATTTCTTATGGCGAAACTATTTCTTTACGCTCCTCTTCAGTTTTCTGTTTTCCGCTTTCATCATGCAGAGATGAATCGATTTCAATGAAGAAGATCGACTTTGGTAGTTGAGGCGCTTCGTGTTGTTCTGGTTTAGATAGTTTCTCATAAAATATTTTAGAGATAATTTGTACGAGTGCAGTAGCAACTAGAAGTACCAACGATATTATAACGAATGCAATAAATACTTTTAAAATGGCACGGGCAATTTTTTTCGTTATGGTCTTCTTTTGTTGCTCATTAAGCTTTTCATCTACTTTAAAACCAGTTTCAGCATTTGATGTTTTATTTTCATCATTTTTCTCCGGTTTTCCTGTAGTAACCATTCCTTCATTTTGCTCAAGTTTTTTATTTGCATATTTTTGGTTAAAATATGATCCTTTGTCCTTTTGATAATTTTCTATAGCAGAAGGAAGCTTTGAAACGTCAGTTCTTGAATTTTTTAAAATTCTCTCTTCAATTAAATGTTGCTTTTGTTCAAATCTAGCTTTTTGTCCCATAAAAAAAGTCATTAAAATGACTAATGGTAAAATTACTATTAATATATTGCGTATGTTCATCATTTATATCGATGATTCCAAATTTAAAACAAAATTTTAGCACTCGTAGAATTATAAACGTTAGAAAATACTAGTATTGTTCGCATAATTGAAATCGCAATAATAAAATCATTTACGGAACTGTATTATCTTTATTGTTAATGCTTCTTCATTTGCAGTATATAGTTTACCATAATTTTAAATAATATTGTCTATTTGTAGAATATAGCCTTATATTTATATTTTAATTTGTTGATATCAAAAAGTTTCATATATCACACTTGTTTGAAGTCTCTCATGGTTTCACACGTGGAGCGACTGTAATGCCGGATTACTCACCTGACCCAAATCTCGGAAGCTCCAAAATTGGGAAAAAAATTAAATTATTTCAATTGAATATCATAAAAATAAACAAATAAATATTAAATAATAATAATATTCCAAAATTATGTTTAGGGATCCTCAATCTTCTGTGACTAGGGATCCTGAAGGGTCTAAATTTGCTACTGGTGTTAATAAAGGTGCTATTATAATAATAGAATATTTAACAACTCCAAATGTTATCAAATGTCACAAAAATGGAATTTTAACTCGTATATTTATTCATATAAATGCTTACTTAACAAATAATTATTTAATATCCATTGCGACATTACTTTTAATTGGCTGATTCGTAAAGTTTTTCAAACAGAGAATAACATTTGTAATTTTATATATGTATAGAAAAAGACTCTTCTTAACGGACATAATAAAAACCAGCTGTTGGTCATACAATTATTAACTTTAAGGACAGAAAAAACAGTCTCGTATGCATGGCAATGCTTTTACGAAAAACTAGGGAGTGCCGACATGATTTAATTTTATTAATTGGTATTAAGTTATGTCTTAAATTTTTTATATATGTGTTAACTTTATGTAGGTGTTAATTTATATTTACCACCATTTAATTTTTGTTGTTATAAAGCGTTATGTTTGTGTTCCATTTTTCTTTTTTAAAATAATATTTTGAAAAGTTGTTCTGCTCGTTCCAATTTGGAATTTCATTAGTTTAAAAGACCTGAAGCAGACCTTGGGTAAGGTCGAGAACGTTTGTCAAAAATTCTTTACATTAAAAAATTTTGTTACCGGACTTTAAAGGTTGTTTAAAGTGCAGCTATTGTAATAACATGCAAGTTAAAATTTTATATATATTCAAAAGTCAGTAAAAAGATAAGAAATAGAAAAAAAATTATTGTTATTAAATAGGTACATTTTTATAGTAATTTTATTGTAATATATTGATGTAATTACGTAACAATAGAAGAACGTTTTTTATTTTTATTTCTTTTGTAAGTTAATAGTTTTATATACAGTATATGTTTTCTTTTTTTTTTTAAACTCTTTCCGTCCTGTGGGCACTAAGAAGGCCTCTTTTAGCAAGCCCATTATGGGTTCGGCCAGGCCCACAATGGGGCTGCCGAATGGTGAGGGACGGGGCCCGACATACCTGAGGATTTATCGACTCTGTCCGGATTCGAACCCGGGTTCTCCAGAGCGGTTGACTACCACCTTGACTGCTCGGCCATTCGATAGAGTATATGCAAAAAAAAAAAAAAATACAGTAGAAAGAAATCATAAATTTTAAAGTATCGCTATATAAATATTTTTC
>NW_019384754.1:474696-487468 GCF_000671375.1 Centruroides sculpturatus | reverse complement strand
TTTTTTTTTATTTTTCGAACTATTATTTCGAGCAGGAAGAGGGCGCCAGAAAGCGTGTAGGAATAGAATTATGGCTGCCACTTTTGTTTTCTTTACAACAATGGTTTTTTTAGTAATTAATATCGCGTATCTTATAATGTCACTAGAAAACAATTAAAAAGTTACCGATTTTTTCACGTCGAATGACAGCTGTAGTTGCACTGCTACGAAAAAATGGAATCGTCAACAAAAAAAAGTAAGATTATCATTGATTCACTTACAGTTGATTAAATCATTTATATTTTGAAAAAGCAATGAAATTTATACTACAATTCTTTAACGTACATAAACTGTGCATCTGCTATTTGTTATTGATTAAGAGTAAACGTTAAATCAAAGAAGGAAAAACAAAATTGCATTAAAAAGAATTTATTAATAATAATAATAATAATAAAATAAATAAATATATATATATGGAAAGTTTGGTAATAGTTTTTGTGTTGATTAAAAGGCCTACCAATAGTCTTATTTTCCTATAAATGTTTGACCTCTTTAAAAGGTCACGAGTATTGAACTACTTTTCGCGTTTACACGTGCGTTCAAAATGTTACCATTAACCTCTAGGTGCTTGGATTATTTTTTTTTTATTTGTTTAAGTCGAGTTTGAGAATAAAATTTATATTGAAAATAAATAATAGCAATTCAATATTGTTAGTGAATTTTATAGGATTTAAATTATTTAAAAAAATTAATTTATTTTACTGTTATTGTTAATTCTTTTGGTAATTTTTTACTGTTTAAATATCTCGATTAGACAAAAATATCTAAATCTTTAATAACTTTTTGTCATTTTAATTAATGTAAACAAATTATAATGGTTGATGCGTTTTTTGTACTTATATTTGTTGATTATATAACGTACCGTTAAATTATAAAAAGTTTTCTTGAATCGTTAAATTTCAATGAGATAGGTGTATTTTTAAAACAAAATCATTTTTAATTTTTAAAATTTTTTTTATTTTATTTAAAATAAATGTTTTAATAAGTCTAAAATGTCACAGAAATTTCATTTTAGACAGTTTTAGTGTTCAGTATTAGCCTTTTACATAGTTTTCTGAACAGATTAGTTTGTTAGTGTTTGATGATTACACTTAGTAATTGTGTTAAGTTTTACAAAAAAAAAAACAAAAAACTTTGCTTTTTTCCTGTAACTCAAAATCTGTTATAATCTTCGAATACCGTTTAGTAAATGAATTGTTTGTGATACGTCTAAATTTACTCTGCAATATGAAGCTGCAATATGATTTCCCTCGCCCAATTTTTACTGAACCTGGGGCAGAGTATGTCATACTTGCATTCAATGTCACTGCTTTGGATGACATGTTGATAAGTGCGTGCGCACTTATCAACATGTATGCAGTGGGCGGAGACTAGCTGCTTGACCGTATTTAAATGAATCGGTATCAAGGATGTATTATACAAAATAAGTTTCGAAACACGATAATATGAAATAAGATTTTATATGAATATTCTACTTAATTTTGTTAAATATATTTATTTTAAACATTCTTAAATTATTTAAAATAAAATAATATTTCAGCTTACTATAGGCCTATTTACAATGTATTAATTGTATATATATTTTTTAATAATTTAACTTTTATTATAAATCACTACTGAATTTGTATGTAACTATGATTATATTTGTATATTAATTAATTTCCTTTTTAAATTAAATGTTATTTATACTTTTAAGATTTTAATTTATTGTAACAATTAGAATAAAAGAAAATAATTTGGTAATGTAATAATTGGTTTTATGAAATAATATAAATAACATACATATTACTTATATTATTTGCTATAAAAAAATAGTGCAAATAAGCTTCAGTTTGGATTGTAGCACTTATTCAGGAACAAGTGTATTTATGAAATTGATAGATATATTCATTTCTTCAGAACAATTCATTTATATTAAAAAGCTTTTTATGTTTATCTTCCTTTATGCTTTTGTCTTACTAAATAATAAATTGTGATTTTAATGAAATATTGAAAAAAAATCCTTAGCTATGCATAACATGTTATATATTCTTGTATATAATGGAATCAATTTTATTTTGAATGTATTGGCCAAAGTTTTAATAAATATATTCTATTAAAATACAAAATCTGTATTTGCTAATAATTAATTAGTAACATAAAATACAGTACTTTAATATGTTCTTTCACATTCTAAATATGTAGTCTCTTCAATAAAACTGCAACTAAGAACATGAACAAATAGTAAAACATTTTTTAAGAATAAGAATCAATACATATATATATATATATATGCAGTATGCTTCCGATTATCTGGACTAATCGTCAGTAATGGAATTACGGATAAGGTATAAAATACAGATAATCCACAAGTCTGTTTTAATGAAAGTTAATCAGTTTTTATTTTTAGTTTTTAATTTCCTAATATATTCTGAAACCATATCTTCTTTTATTTGAATAATCTGTTATCACTACTAGGTGCCAAGTGTCTGTATAAGCACATAGTAGTGATAACAAATTACAGTCAACCCCCCCCTATAACACGGGTTCCTATAGTTCCGATTCCTATATCATGGCAAAAAAATTGCGACAGTATTTGTACAAACATGCTTAGAAAACTCCTATAATTCGTTAAAACATCATTGCTGACTCGTGTCGTGACAGGATTGGTTGAATCTTGACCAATAGCGGATATTGCACAAACCATTGAGTTTAAACGAGCAGCGGACCTACTAAAAACCATTTATTATTTAACGTCCATAAAAATTTTATATCAATGATGTCTCCAAAGTTCAGTGAATTTTTTGCAAAAAAAATAATTTATCGGGAAGCACACGAGCGCCATTTGATGACAAGCTCCACAACAAAAACAAGCTTAAACAATGGCGTAGTCGAACGGTGCACACTTGGTAAGTAATCCTACAATTTTTTGTTTATAGCATACTTTATATGGATTATTCCCAAAAAATTATACGTATTTTGGAAATGTTGAGTCGAATTAGTCTAGAATCGATTAATTTTATGGAAGAAACCTTTCAAACAGCCTTAGTCCGTAAACTGCATGCGTGCCAGGCTGTGATTGGCTGGACTCGTAGAAAATAGATTCATAAAAACCGGAACATATCTATCGTGTTATAGGGGGGTCGACTGTATTTAATTTCTCATTAAATTTAACATAATAGTCTATATATTATGAATAAAATATGTTTTGAGAATGATAATTAATTAATTAATAAGATTTAAATGTGATCAGAGTTGAAAAAATCTTTTAATGCAAATAGAAAATTCTGAAAAATTTATTGTACTAGCAACTCATAGTTCACAACCAATTTCTTGTATTATTAAACAATGACAGGTTTTTCAAGTAGATGTTGTAAAACATCATTAATTTTGCATCATTATTAATGATTTCTTGATAAGGAAATGATTCAAAATATATTTTTCAAACAATTTTACTATTGTTTCAAACAATTCAAACAATTGTACTTTGTATTTTTACAAAAATATGTGTACAGTATACTTATCTGTGTACAATAAGTAAAGTTATATTGTTCAAGAATCAACTGCACTTACTGTACTTGTTAGGCTATTACATTTATGCCTTCATGTTTTGGAAATATTTCTGATACTCAGCATAGTATTTTAAATAGCAAGAGTTAACAATGTAGATTTTTTTTTTATTTTAGTGCTAATATTTGTATTCCTAACAAAAATTTTTATCAAGATGTAAGCATGCATGGATAATCCTACAAAGATAATCAAGAATATATTATATTAGAAAAACACTTTTAAAATAAAGCATATATTTGAGAAACTGAATGAAATGCTTGATAAGAAATTTCCAGAACACTATTATCTTGATACATTAACATCTTTTTAATCTTTTACATATTTCTGTAATTTTATTAAATCATTGGCTAGTAAAAAATTTGATTTATTACAGTTTATTGTTAATAGCATATGAAATGAAATTTGTTTAAATGACATACAGGCAGGAGTGCCCATACATTGGGACAGGTATGTTCCTTTTTGTCAGGTTACTCTTTACCTAATCCCAAGGGGCCCCAATTTCCATTATCAATAAACTACAGAAAATGCAATGACTTCTATTAAAGAAACTAATGAACAATATTCATCCATTGTCCCACACATGGATGTCCACAGAAAATTTTCCAGGAAGGACAAGGTATGGTGACAAATAATTACACCAATAAGTTTTTATTTAATTATTAAAGTTTTTAGGGAGTTTTTCATAAATAGATTATAGAATACAATATTGCATCAATACAAAAAGACAGATAAAGCATCCCATAGTTGAGGTGTAAGGTTACTTATCTCAATCAGTTTTATGATTATAATTTATGGAATTTTTTACTTACTCTCAGGAGGGCAAGTGGCTCATTTGCTCTCTCTGTAGAAGCCCATGGATCCATGCAACAATTTTTATGTAGTTATTTTGCCATATGCTGACCAAAAACCACATTCATTGTTTTCAAGACCAAATTAGCTACAAATTCAGTACAACCAAATGCCATCTTATGTTGATTGGACATTGAATCATAAAGTTTGAAGCTTGCATAATGTATGATGTGCTTTTTTATAGTTTGTAGGTGCTGCTGCCTACAGGATTGTTGGAAAAAGGGTCTACATTATAACTATTACTATTTGTTATATATGAGATAAAAATTTTATAAACAGTCTTGATTGAACAGCATAGTCTTAAGGGTTAAATACTATAGTTTGTATTCAGATCAGCTCAGATAAGAGTTTATTAGAGAAGATTGAAGAAACTTCCATCTGAACTGATTGCTGAACAATATCTTTTGTATCTTTCTCTAAAACAATTAAATTTATTGTTTTTACACTAAAAATTTTTAATTATTTAAAGAAACTTGTAACAGGAAAACCTATAACAAAAAATTCAATTTGATTGAAATAAGTATGTACAGTACATGTTAACAATATCTTATCCAAAATTCCAAAAAGCAAAGGTTTTTTCATGGAACATCACTAGTTTGCACAACAGTGGTTATTTACAAGTTGGATGTGTCTCTGCTGCTCACAGATATTTTGTTTATTTTTTGTAATTTTTCAATTTACAGGAGAGTTTTTTTCATAACTTAAGACCTGGAAACAAAATATGTAAAAAATGATTTGTTATCAAAAACACAAATGCTTGAATATCCTATGTTGATCATGTTGGTAATTAGTGGAACTCTAGGGTATTCTTACTTTTATAGATGCCAGTATACAGTATGTAAATACAGTACTATTATTCCAAAATCTGAAAAATTCTAAAAAGTGTCTGGTCTCAAGGATTTCAGATAAGAGAGTTTTGACCTATACTAGAAATAAAAAAAGATTGATTTGCAACAGTATAGAATAACTTTGTTGCAGTTTTTGTATTTTACTATGTTACAAAATGGCGAATACAGTCATGAGCATTAGAAACTTGTCAGCAAGAAAATTGCAGAGTGCAGTTACTCCATAATTTACTCTACCCAGAGTGCATGCCTTTTCTGGGTGTGTAGAACACTTTGTATTGTAGATGCTTAAAAGATATTTAATTAGTAGCAGAAATAGAGTTTACAGCAGGGGTCACCAAACTTTTTTAACTGTCGACCCCCAATCACTTTCCAAAGCCTCACATTGACCCCCACCATAAAGTTTTATTACAAGTGTATATGTATGAACGAAAAAAAAAAAAACGTTGTGGGTTGTGGTCTCTGTCTAAGCAAAAAAAAAAAAAAAAAGGTTGTGACCCCTTAGCCGCATCGACCCCTGGGGGTCCACATCGACCACTTTGGCGACCCCTGGTTTACAGTAATCCTTCCATTTACTTAAATTTATTTTGATACAATCGAAAAATTTTTAAAGTTCAAATAGTCAACTTTATGGGGAAAAAAATTATAGTTACATTAAAAAGTGTGTTTTTTGTTATCAGTAATCTATATATATAAAATTGCTTGTCCTGACTGACTGACTGAATGACTCACCGATTCATCATCACCCAGAGCAAACCGCTGGACCTAAAGAGGTGAAATTTGGTACACAGTTAAGGTACGTCATGAAAACGCACACTAAGAAGGGATTTTTCGAAATTTCCAAGTGGGGGAGAGAGAGAGCATTAAGGCTTAACCGGAAAAACGGCTTCTACTGTACTATTTTAGATGCAATTTTTTGTTTTTATCTGCGTTGTAGTAGGGTATGCCATGAGAATGCACACTAAGAAGGGATTTTTAGAAATTCCCCCGCGGGGGGTGAGGGAGAGCATTAAGGCTTAACCAGAAGAACGGCTTCTACTGTACTATTATAGATGCAATTTTTTGTTTTCAACTACATTTAGTCTTCATTGAGTACTTAGGTGTATTAAATTAATAACATTTCAGACATTGTTATAAATATTTTCATATATTTTGATTTTAAAAATGTTCGAACCGTTTTAGATTCTAATTTGTTATTGCATATTGGTTCAATTATAGAACGATTGTAAACGTTCCAGAAAATTGATCAAATTGAAAATAGTTTGTTTGATTCTCGGCAATTCTTTTCAGCGGTAGGTGTTATATAACAATTACTATGGTTATTGAAATATTGAATGTAAATGGGGTTTGCTTGAAAAACCTCCGCAGACGAAGTCGTGGGTAACAGCTAGTCTCTTGCATAGATATATATTTATTTAAAAAACTTCAGTTAAAACTTTTTTATCCCAGTAAGAGTAAAATACTGTATTTGAGAATATGGAACAGATTTCTGTTTTAAACAGCTTTCTATTTATGCAGTTTTCATTTATATGCTATTTTCATGGAACTAGTTATTCATGTAAATAGAGAAATTATGGCATAATAAAACATTTCTTATGAAAACATCATTTATCTTATTACAACCTTACAACCTTTAAAGAATACTACAAAGCATCATTTATATATCTCTTAAGAAACCAGTTTAAAATAAATCAAAATTTAAGTCAAGATGAATTACAAAATGGAAGAACTAATAGTTTGTCATAAAAAATGCATTATTACAACTTTTAATAAATATAAAAAGTATAAATACGAGTTTACAAAGATAAAACTTTGCATTTTGTCCTTTCTTTTCACCGTTCACACCATCAGCAGTCCTTAAATAATTCACTAAACTTCGGAGATGACCTTTCTTTTGAGGCTACTGACTCTGCCAAAGAATATAAAACAGGTAAAGCATCCTCCGGTTAACAGCGAAAAGAAAGGACAAAATGCAAAGTTTTATTTTTGTAAAGTTGTATTTATATTTTTTATATTTATTAAATGTGAATAAGCTGGCCATGTACTTGTATTAGTTTTTTTCATTTAAAATTTTAATAAATATTTTAATGCTTATCTTTTATTTTTTTTATTCTGTTGTAAAAAATCTGTAATATCTTTTTATTGCATATTTGTTTTTTTGAAGTTATAGTATTTAATGGTCAAGTAGATGTAATTCATATATCTGATTAACAGCAATATTTTTTTTTATTTAGATTATACATTAAAAATTTTATATTGAAATGGTTCCTGAAATAAACTTGTTTTGTTAAAGGAACATTATTTGTTTATGCATTCTTTTGCTGCCACACAATACTTTATACATATAGATTTTTCCTATATTGTAATTTCTTCACACTCATTAAACCTATAACTTATTCCTAATCTTCAGAAGGTAATCTGGTGGGGTCAATTTTATTCCATTTAATAACAGGAATATGGAAAAGAGGGTGTAAGAATAGAACAAAAATGTGTTCTAGGAAATCTGAGAGTATTTTTTCTAAAAAATTTTTGTAGGATTTCTGTTATTTTTATCAGAAAGAAAATAACAAATGAAACTAATAAATTTAGACATATAAATAAAATATTTCATCTTTGAAAGAAATTGTTTGGAACCAATTTAAAATGACAAATGTGAAACAAATAGTGTTCCATTGTTTTAGTTTTATATCTAGTTTTTTATTAATTCAGCTATTGTGTATTATTTTTTTACCTTTGTTTAAACATTGTCAAATGAATCTTGTATATCGAGGTTACAATTATAATAACAGGTCATCTAGGATAAAATTTTTTATTGAAATGTTTAAATTTTTTCACTGTTTTCATTGATAACTGATCCTTTTTTTAAAGTAAAATCTTAATAAAAATGCATCAATATTAGATTTAAATAATTAATTATGTATTTTTTTTTGTTTAAATCCTTAACATGGAATTAAATAATTTTTTTATTGATAAATGCAGATTAAATTTTTCTCAATCACTTAAGCTGTTTTGGAAGTAAGGCTAAAATATGTGTGAGAAAGTGGGACAATCCTATCCCTTAGATAAAAAACTTAATTTCTTCTTGTGGATGTGTGAGCATATTTAAAAAAAATTATGGGCAGTCAAAAAAGGTTAAAAGCCACTGCATTAGATAATGCATAACTGTCTACATAATAATATAATTAAGAAAATAATAATAGAAATAAAAATGATCAAATTATAACATTTAAAAAGTAAAAAAAAGTAAAATTCAGGTATGATTTGTTCTGTTTAATTAAGAAAGCATTGTGTTTATTATATATTAATATTATGAATGAATTATGATATATAGTTTCAAGTAATAAATAAAATTTATAAACTGTAAAATTGATCTAATTGTAACTTTACAAAATGAAAATGATTACAACTACTGCACATAAGGAGTTAACAGATAGAAATAGATATATATTCTAGTAGAACACATCTTTTTTTAAATGATACACTTTATAAATCTTAAACAGTGATTTATCATTAAATTATATATATGTTACCGCTAAAGCTCGAAATCCGTTAATCTAGCTAATCTGCAGATTAACTAGGGTGATCCGTTAAAGCTGCGAAAATTATTCCATTTCTCAAATTACCTAGGTAATGTTCAGATTATCTAGGTAATCTGCAAATTACCTACTATGCACTCGGTAAAGTGAAAATAAGATTTTTGCTGGAACAACAGCAACGTTTCTGTACGCTTAAATTAACATAATGTTATTTATTTAATTTTCAATATCTAAAGAATCAAGTTAATACAATCAACAAATTAGTTGATTGAATCAATCATCAATCAATTAAAAAAACTTTAATACAAAAATCAAACGGTTTAAAATATTACTACAATTAGGGAAATGAATTTGCAAAACATATGATAAAATTGTACTTACTTATTAGTGCAATCTAAAGATTGGTGACACTTTGAATTACGTAGCAATTGGTTTTTGCGACAAGCACGCCTATTTGTGGTACATTTAGATTTGCAGTCACATTTTCTGAAACCCTGCCCAGTACCAAGGGATTGTTTTATTGCTGTTTGACGTAAAGATATTTCTACAGCAGGGACATCCATCTTCTTTCGTTAAAAATCTCTCTTTGCAAACACTGAATTCAGATTTTGCATACAATTGTTTTAAAATACCTGTTTTAGTATCAAGTTTATAAAAGCCATCCTCTGTTTTACTAAGAACCACAGCTAAAATTGAACGTGCATCAGTTTTTGCTCTGTCTTCTTCGGGTACTTTAATTCTCACAGCGAAACCTTCATCGACGTTTGGGTGCTTTGCATTAGAAACTGCTAACATTTTCTTTGCTTGCTTTTCTAAACATTTCTTGGCTTCATCACGCTGTATTTTCTGATCCATATTCTTTTTACAGATGATGCACAATACATTCTTACCATACCCTTCCTCTTTAGGATCTACTTCACCACAAACTGCGTGAACAAACATATTACACGATTTACACTTGTGAGCACTTGATGCTGCTTTTGAGCAAACAATACAGACTATGTCTTGTATAGTGCTCTTTACAGGCTCCGTACGAAACTGTGATGGCGATTCTGCTGAAGTTGAGAGTAACTCAGTGATGACTTCTTCAACTTGCAGAGGCGATTCCTTGGAGGTGCAGGGTAACTGAATATTCTTCGTGACTGCATCATCAATCAACGGTATAGAAGGCAGTTTAAGATTACTATCGGTAAATTCTTGTATTTCTATAGGTGATTCTGTAGAAGCGGGGGATAACGGAATGTCCTCTTGAGTAAGATTTGACTGTGATCTCATAATCACAGTCTCTTGTGAATCTTCTAATTTTTCAAGGTCTTCTTCAGTTTTTATCGAATGTCAAACAATTCTCCGGCATGGACAAACTTTTTCAAACCTTTCTCGCGCATCTGACAACGGCTCAATGAGTTTTTCACAGCCTCGTACAGTCAACACATCACACCTTTGAATTATTTGATAATCTCGAGATGATTCTTTCTTCTTGGAAACTTTTATTTGCTTTACATCTTCAATTATGGAATCATACTTTGGTTTGTTATTAAAACACTACGTATTATATTTTAAATCTTCGCTAAAGAGGTTTGCGAAGAATCTTTTCTTGATTTTACTCACCAATTCGGTGCTTGCTTGCATTCTAGGATTTAAATTTATCTACGTAAAAAGAAGGAGTGGGGAAAGGAAGTGAAAGAAACAAACTTTTGAACTTTAACGATACGGAAGCCGTTAATGTGCAGATTACCTAGATACTCTGCAAATTACCTAGGTAATTTGAGAAATTGAACAATTTTCGCAGCTTTAACGGATCACCCTAGTTAATCTGCAGATTAGCTAGGTAATGTACACATTAACGGATTTTGAGCTTTAGCAGTAACATATATATATAATTTAATGATAATTTAATTTAACATAATATATAATATATATTTATTTATTTTATATTATGTATATACACAAACTAAGTTTATAATATATATTATATTATACATGAAAATATTTGTTCTTACTGATCAGGATGATCAGTAAGAACAAATATTTTCTGAGTCCCTTTAGAAGATTTAGTGCTTAAGTAAACCAATTTAGAACTTTTATTATCAAACTTATACACAGCTCATTATGATTTTGTTGACAATATCAGTTTATTTTTCACTCTTTCTGTCCTGTAGGCACTAACAGGACAGATCATTTAATCATACTCATTATGAGTCTGGCCAGTCTTACATTGGGGATGGCCAGCTGGGAAAGGACAGAGCCCAACATGTTTGAGATAGATCCTGGAAAAACTCAAAGGAAACTGATCCAGACTTGAATTCAGTTCCATTACAGTAGCAAGCTATTACAGAAAACATAGTTCTATGCTTTTTGTAACAGAAATAAGTTTCTCAATATTTGGTTAAAATCTTTTTAAAATAAATAATAGCTGTTAAATAAATTTTATATAATGGAAATCAATATATTAATTAAAGCATTAATATGTTGATTTTTATATTTATATTTTATATGAAACAATATCTAGATTAGGCCTATATATAACGATATTAATTTAATTTAGTTGATAAACCAACAAATTATAAAGAACTATTAGATAATTATATTCAAATTTCAGTTACTTAAACTTGAAAAATCAATAAAATTTATTATACTAATTGCTGAAAATAGGAAATACATTATCTAAATCAGAATTTTTTTTAGTAAGTTATCTATCTAAAATTCATGTAGTCAATTAAAATGTTTCTTAATATATAAAAAATAAAATTATCTTAATTTTGTTTTATGTATTAACTTCAAAAGGTATTTCCGTATTAGTGATATATTTTCATCATTATTTTGTAGCTAAGTATTCAGTTTTTGTCAAATGTGTTTTGTTATTAAAATTAATTCCACTTCCAAATCTTTTGTTAATGTTTTAGTATACGAAGTGATTCTCTGACAATTTTTACAAGAATTTTCAAACACACTTTTTAAACATTATCTAAATAAACAATTATTCTTTAGGGCTTATCACACTGACACAATTTTCTATGAGGAGTTTTTATTCAGTAATAAACTCTATCACTATTAATACAAGTCTAAATTGCATTTTTAGGCCATTGGTCTCACTTCAGTTAGACATTATTTGGTGATTTAATCTTAAATGTACTGGTATATTTCTTAAACCAAAGACAGAGTCAAGATTTTTTTAAAACACCAACAATACCAAACTAAAATTTCTCTAAATAACCTAAAAAATCACATACAAATGATTCTGATAACACAAATATTATAATATTAATTGAGTTAAAGGGCAAGAAGCATTAATAAATAATATCTAAACAGTTTTATGTAGTATAAGAGGAAAAAATTAATCAAAACATATTTAACTTTATTAATTTTTTGGGAAATATTTTAAGCACAAAATCTTGTATAATGGCTGATAAATACTTATATTTATTATGTCTCTTCAATCCGAATGGTTAACAAATGGTAGACTTTCTTTCAGCTCTGAGGTTAAGTATTCCTTTATTGTAAATTACATATGCATTTCAGGCTTGTATGAGCCCCTCTTCAGTGTAATTCTACACAAAATTTAAAAAACAAAAAATCAATTTACAAAAAATTTTTTTTCCCGTGTAAAGATTAACCAACATTAAATTCTTTTCCATACCTCAGATGGTTGAGTAACACTTTTTAAAAATCTTTTATAAAAATTGTATGACATCGACTATGACATTATTACCAACGAAACACATGAATAACAATCGTATATGAGTATAATTTCCAAACCTTAAAAACAGTAAATATCTATTATTATCGTACATATTATTACCCATTATATTATTACGTATTATATTATTACATTTTACATTTTTTACAATTTACATTTTTTTAATTATACAATTACATTTACAAATACAATTTAAAAATCACAATGTTTTAGTTATTTCTATTTACAATTAAATGATTTTGTTAATTTTAAAACCA
>NW_019384754.1:461202-472871 GCF_000671375.1 Centruroides sculpturatus | reverse complement strand
TAGTGATTCGGCGGAAGATGCCTAACATTTTGCTTATGAAGAGAATTACAGCGCTAATTTGAGTTTAGGAGCCCTCTAATGAAAATATCATATTCTGGAGTATGTCTTTCAAATAAAAGTTTGGAGTTTATTTTAAAAAATTCTATACTGTGTTTGCAATGACGACTTTTTCACTGTCTGGCATTTTAAGCATCTCACCCCAAGTATCTGGGTGAGATGCCAAATGCCATTAGGGTAAGATAACAAATATAATTGCATAAAATTAATTTTTGAATTTCTTAACCAAATTTAATTTATTGCATATGTAGTACAAAGTACTTCATAGGAAGTATAACGGCACAGTATACGTATTGTTAAGTTTCCGCCAGTTCTAACGTGTTCTTTAGCTAGCTGAAAGCTTTTTTCAGTCCAAAAACCTTTTTGAGAAGTCCTTATATAATTTCTATGCATATCCTGCAATAAAACGAGAAAAACAAAAATTTATTATAAATAGGCATATTGGAATTCAATTAACAAAAAATAGGCATGTTATCTCAAGAAAAATGTGGCATCTTTTGGGATTTTATTGGGGTAAGATGTTTAGTAGAGTCACGTGCTCCAGTATGTCCGATCGGGATCGGCGGTAGCTGACAATGGAAACTTTAGAACCTTAACTACATCATACATTAATTGTTTTTCTCAATTTTTAATAAACTCTATTTTAACTTTTAGTTTAAAATTGCTCTAGAAACATTTTACAACAAAAACTTCGTTTTTATCTAGCTTTNTCATATCTCCCGCACCCTTATAGCTATCGAGACGCAACCACCCCTATGCATGAATGGAGACTTGGGGCTACCACCACATACAAACACCATTCACGTGCGATGTGTAGTTTTGGCGGAAAAGTGAAATATAGAGACATACATGTCCATTTTTATATATATACTAGCTGCAAGATCCCGCTTCGCTGGGTTTTTATTTTTATGTAATATAGTTTTTTTTATATATGTTGCAGTCAAAACCCGTTTTTAGTTAGAACGCGTTTTAACAAGTTGAAACTAGTTTATACTGGATGTCTTTGTTAAAACGAGTTTTGTCTAGTTAAAACTAGTTTTAACTCAAATTCGTTTTTGACTAGCAGTAAATTCTAGTTTTAACTAGACAAAACTGGTTTTGTCTAGTTAATNTATCTTTTGTCCTTTCTCTTCTTTTTCCGAATTTGGCTCTATAATCCTTTGAGTCAAAACTCCAGCTTTATTTAGTATTTCTTCCAGCATTGCAAGATTTGGCTACATTGCGCCAAATGTGGCTACTTTTTTTAGTTTAACGTAAAAAAATATTATTTGGCGCTTTGGCTACTTTCGGGGCTACATATCATTTATAAATATATTAGTTGAATAAAAATGCACTTTAAAATGGTGTTTCGTCGCTTTTTATTAATCAGAGACTCAAATAAACCAAATATTTGCATTTTATCAAATAAATGAATTTATATATTTCTAAGTAAAAATTGAAAGTGACTGTAGAAGTAATTTTTTAAAATATCCTGTTTCATGATAAAGTTTTAATACTTATTATTATAATCTAGACATGTTAATCCTTAAATATACTTGTATATTGTGCCACAAGTATATATTATATATACTTGTGACCCAAAACTCCTTGACTTCTTCCAATGTGGCCCAGAGAAACAAAAAGGTTGGACACCCCTGCTCTAATATATGGAAAGAAAAAATAGTTCTCCATGAAAATAACAGATCATTCTTATAATACTTTAAGTCAGATTGAAAAAATGAACAATAATTTTTTAAAATAAGGCTGATTTTGATATTAACAGTTTCATGTTATGAATAAACTATGGTGTCATAAAATATTAAAACTATGGTAGTAGCAATACTTATTTGATTTGACAGTTTACTTTGATAGTTAAAGTTTAGTTTTTTGAATTTACTTATAAATTAGAAAATGAAATCTGTGGAGAATGATACACTTTTTTAATTAAAACTATTTTACTCATAAAAAACAATTATTTTTTATTTTATTTTAAATTTTTAATACCGTACTTTTTTTATAAATAAAATTCATATTAAAAATATGCTTGTTGAAAAGTAAACTATTTTACTTGTGAGTTAGAGTGTAAAATTATATGGATTATCATTGTATTTTAGGTATCTTAGTGCTAAATGAACTACTGGATTATTTACTAATTGAATTGGGTTTATGTATATGTTATTATATTGTAGCTTACAAAAATTAGTCTATTTTCAATATTTGATACCATGTAATGAGGAACTATATCTCTATATAGGTCACTAGAATTCAACATTAAGAACTTTAGTTAAGATTTTAGCAGAGGTAAGTTTATTACATTTTTAGAATAGGCTTCTTATGAAAGCTGGCAGGGTTTTCTGAAATTTGTTTTAACTGATCAGCCAACCACTTAAAATATTTTCCCATCTTGTTAAAAATATAGTATTTTCAGTTTATTTATTTTTTAAATATAATTAGACTATGGATTAGAGTGCTGTTGAGTGTTATAGGATGGATATTATTTTATCATCATCAACTAAGGTTTTTGAGAACATTTTCAGTAGCATCCAGCTAACATTACAGATCAACCATCTAAAACCTTTCTTGGGAAGAACCACTGGGTGACTTTATTTCTATATTTTTTTTGAGACAAAACTTTTCTAATTCTGTTATCCTCTAAAAATTTCTCAATTAAGAATATGAGATGCATCTTATTGCATTTTCCACAACTTTTTGACCAATAAAAAGCAACATTAGATCAATAACATTGAATTTTCAGCATAATTATTTCAAAATGTTTTGTGTATTGAAATCTCTAGGAAAAACTGTTTAAATTTAAAATTTTTTAACTTTGGGAAAATTATAAATAAAATTAGTTTTTTTTTTTTTAGATGAGAACTACTGTAAAACTAAATGTTTCTAAAGTGTTTGAATAAATTTGAATGATCTTATTCTAAGACCAAAGAAGTTTTGAAAATGTTTATTGTCATTATTCACATCAACATCCTAATGAATATATGTTTTGATTTTTAATCATTATAAAGTTAGTTTAACTTGATTAAGTAATTAATACAGTATATTAATACAAAAAATGAAATAAAAGTTATTGTAAAAATTTTATATATTTACTTATAATAGAAAAATTATAAAATGTCCATCAATCAAATTACTGTGTAGTAAGATGTTTGTCAATTTGAATATGAACTGGACTTTCATAATTATTTTATAGGTAGTATAGGTTGACTAATCATTCCCATTCTTCACTTATGTTTGACAACTCAATAACAGGCAGGTCCGTCTGTAACAGTCTGGCTTATTATTACTTATGTATATATAATTAACAAATCAATCACAAAACTATCCTCTAATACAGGGGTGTCCAACCCGCGGCCCGCAGGTCGCATGCGACCCAATAAAGGTGTAAACAAAACCGACAAATGTTTTAATTTTTTTATTATTTATTTATTTCAACGGCATAAACTCAGAAAAGAAGTTTCACAAAGCCATAAACCTTTATTCATATTTTAGTTTTGAGTGGAAATGAAATATTTTCATGTACTTGGAGATGTGTGAATGAGGAAGGATTATTAAATAAAGCTGGAGTTGTGACTCAAAGGATTATAGACCCAAATATGGTGAAAGGAGAGAAAGGACAAAAGATAAAAAGTTGTCAGAAAGGTTAAATAGTTCTTCTGTTAGGCAAATATTGAGTCTTAATTTTCCAACCTTTCTCACTTCTTTATCTTTTGTCCTTTCTCTTCTTTTTCCGAATTTGGCTCTATAATCCTTTGAGTCAAAACTCCAGCTTTATTTAGTATTTCTTCCAGCATTGCAAGATTTGGCTACATTGCGCCAAATGTGGCTACTTTTTTTAGTTTAACGTAAAAAAATATTATTTGGCGCTTTGGCTACTTTCGGGGCTACATATCATTTATAAATATATTAGTTGAATAAAAATGCACTTTAAAATGGTGTTTCGTCGCTTTTTATTAATCAGAGACTCAAATAAACCAAATATTTGCATTTTATCAAATAAATGAATTTATATATTTCTAAGTAAAAATTGAAAGTGACTGTAGAAGTAATTTTTTAAAATATCCTGTTTCATGATAAAGTTTTAATACTTATTATTATAATCTAGACATGTTAATCCTTAAATATACTTGTATATTGTGCCACAAGTATATATTATATATACTTGTGACCCAAAACTCCTTGACTTCTTCCAATGCGGCCCAGAGAAACAAAAAGGTTGGACACCCCTGCTCTAATATATGGAAAGAAAAAATAGTTCTCCATGAAAATAACAGATCATTCTTATAATACTTTAAGTCAGATTGAAAAAATGAACAATAATTTTTTAAAATAAGGCTGATTTTGATATTAACAGTTTCATGTTATGAATAAACTATGGTGTCATAAAATATTAAAACTATGGTAGTAGCAATACTTATTTGATTTGACAGTTTACTTTGATAGTTAAAGTTTAGTTTTTTGAATTTACTTATAAATTAGAAAATGAAATCTGTGGAGAATGATACACTTTTTTAATTAAAACTATTTTACTCATAAAAAACAATTATTTTTTATTTTATTTTAAATTTTTAATACCTTAACAAGTAATATGATGCTGTTAAGGTATTAAAATTTTAAAGTGCCATGTTATGCAGATCCATGCTGTATGAAACAAAGGACTAATGCAAAATATGGTGTTACATTCCAAAAGTTAGCAAAGTATACTACTTTTTTTTTTTACTGAAAGAAATATGTTTATTAAAGAAATCGATAATTTATTTCCAATCAATAATTATTTAATAATTACAATTGAAAATACTGTATTATGTGTTAATATTAATTTTATTTAAACAAGGACATTTTCTTTTTACAAAGTATTGTCATCTTCTGAGCTTTTTTGTTGATCTTGATCAGAAATATCAGAAACATCATCTTATTTTTACCATAAAAATTTTATCTATGACAAAATAAAAATATGTTATTAATCAAAAATTTGTTCTAGTGGGTTGTGTGTTTGTTCAATTGAGGACAGCAATTTTTCCCAAAATTTATGTTTGAATACCAAATTGTTAGAGTTTGGAACAGTTCAAGTATCGAGATACTGCTGTATTTCATTTGTCATTTTTGTTTATGATTACTTACTTATGGTTAAGAAAAGGTTAATAACACTTACCTAAAACATTTAAATTCAAAGATTAATCTATAAAAACAAAACACAGTGACAGTTTTAAAGGGTAAAATCTGAAAGCAATAACAACAACACCTGGTTGATAGGAAAGTAAGAAAGAAATTCTACTATCAGTTTTCATTAAAGTAAACTTGATAAAAGCACAAAATGAATTGAAAATTTCAATATTCTAAAATCTGTGGACAAATTTGAGATGACATGCATGCTTAGTTGAATGAAAAATTATCGAATAAAGGAATTTTCACTTAAAAGTTGTGAAATTTTGTGCAGAGGATTTCCCAAATTCTCAAACAGTGTTAGAGCAAAACCAAAAACCATGTATGGGAGTATCCCCAATTTTCAAACCTTATTGTAGAAGTGTCGTGTTGGTGGTTTTTGATGATTAAAGGTCAAGCTGGTGGGAAGATAGAGGGGAATCATATGTCATATCTTGAGTGGGGTCAGACTTAATGAAGATATTCATTATTAGCCTTTACAGTTTTTTATAAAACTCATCTCTACCTTCAAAATAAGCTTTTTGCCATTTTATAATAATTAATAATATAAAAAAAATTTAAAATAAAATATAACATACACAATTTTAAATTTTCTTCTGGAAAAGTTATGCAACTTTGTTGCTGGAATTTTTTTAAATAGATATCTATTTGTTGTATAGTAATTTCTATGTTACTATAGCTGCAAATCAATTGCTTATCATTAACAAGTCATGTTGTTCATTTATCACAATCATTCCCTCTCTGTTTGCATTCTTACATTCCTTACCCCATAGTGAAGATCTTAGTGATGAACATCACTAAGATCTTCACTAAGATCACTTCTTTCCCAACTCCGTCTCGTTGGGTTGGTTTCCGTGTGTATCACGATTTGATGTAGTGATCCAGGTTTGATGGAAAGCACACCTCCACACCCAAATTGATAATATTTACAGTTTATTTACAGATTCTATACGTAGAAGGTACAGGTTCGAAAATGTAATATATAATTACAGGGTAACAATGCGTGGTGACTCACGTACTAGCTTGGTTTCTGGGAACTTTTAAACTTTGAAGCGGCCTCAGTCAGCTCATGGAGTTGGCTCAACTGCACAGTTTGTCCAGTCTCCGCACTAACTCGTCCCTGAGATATTTACCAGAGGAGAACACTCTCTTTACACTCAGCAGGCCTTCCAAGTGCCTGAGACTACCGTGTACCAGTCTTTTGCCCTTCACTCTTCCTCTCTCGTTCGCCCCGCAATTTAAGAGTATTTTGGATGGGACCACCGACCAATCACAACTCCTTCTTGCCTGAACAGCTTACACTCGGGTCTGCCGTCATCCGACGAGAGTGAAGCTTACATAAATGTCCGCCACTTGTTTACATTCAGTTGTTTACCATATGGCAAATGGTCTAACATCTGACTACAGGTGGGTCCAATTGACAAAGCCGGCGCTTCCTTTGTTTTCCCTTGTTTACAAGTCAATACCTTACAAGTGGTATTACCCGACCGCACGTGGGTCCAATTTGACAAGGTTGTGCCTCTTTTGTTCCCTCTCTGCTAAAAGGTTAATACTTTACACCCATCGTGTCAGAGAGTAAATAATTATTTATATCACTCCATTTTGTAGTCATTTGGAGTCATTAGCTTTAAATTATGTTATATAAAAACATAACATAATTTGTTGAAATAAACTATAGTTACATGATATATTATTCATATAGTGGTGTAGATTATTTTATACATAAAGTATAAATAATATTATTAAAACTTATTTGTTTTTTGTTATCTAGAATGAAACAAGCATTCATTAGAAAGAAAACTAAAACTGGCAGCCATGGCAAATGCATTGTTTACTATTGAACAAGTTGAATTAATTCGTCGTTTGCGTAATAGTGGAATTACAAAAGAACAAGTTGTTATGGCATTTGAGCAACTTGATCGGCTAGAAGGAGAATTAGGAAAAACTGACACTTCCAATAAATTGTTACCTCAGAATAATAATAATAGCCAGAATTATGAAAGTTCTTTTAATGAATTACCAGTCAATAACAGTACCTTAGGATTTGGTATTAATAAATATACAAATATGCCAAATTCAAATAATTCTTGTCAAGTAAATAATGGAATTTTAAATACTCTGAGATCAGATTTGACCCCACCCATGCAGTCTTCTTTTAAAGTGGGTGATCAGTCTAATTCACAATCATTTTCCAGACCTCATAGTAATGGAACATCATCAAGTGAAGGAATTTCAGACAGTAACAATGGAAATGTTTCACCAATAGGTAATCCTGTTACATCACCTACCTCAAAAATACCTACAGATTTAACTATTATTCCATTGACAACTACTTACACTAATCGACAAGGAACTGAAAGTACAGTATCTAATAAAGAAGTTTCTTTATCTTCCTCATCATCGTCATGTGTTCCAGTACAGTGTATGATCAATCCACATGATTTATTGCAGGAAGAATGTTATGAATTGGAAGAACTGAAAAAGTAAGTGTTTTATAGATGAATTAAATAAATTATGTTTATAAATACAGGTATCTCTTGTATAACACAGTAGTTATGTTCCAAAAAAGTGACATGTTATGTGAATTTGTGCTATATGAAACAAAGGACTAATGCAAAACATGAGATTATGTTCCAGAAGTGAGCAAAAATATACTATTTTTTTGTTACTAAGAAAAATATGTTTATTAAAGCAATCAATAATTTATTTCAAATCAATAATTAACAATTACAAGTAAAAGTACTATATTGGACATTAATATTAATTTTAGTTAAATGAGGACATTTTCTTTTTACAAAGTATTGTCATCTTCTGAACTTTTTTGTTGATCTTGATCAGAAGTATCAGCAACATTTTGCTATTTTTTATCATAAAAATTTTTTATGGATGATGAAATAAAAATATGTTATTAATCAGAAATTTGTTCTAATGGGTCATGTTTGTCCAGTTAAGTACTGTACCAAGCTACTTTTTTCCAGAATTTGTTTTCAAATACTGAATAATTGAAGTACCGAGATACTGCTTTATTTCATTTGTCATTTTACAAATGATTGCTTACCTATAGTTGAAAAAAGTTTAATAACACTTATCTAAAAATGTTTAAATAAATTTTACTAAATACGAAGATTAATATTACTACAGAAAGAAAACACAGTGACAGTCTTAAAGGCTAAAGTCTGAAAGCAACGATGAGAACACCTGGTTGATAGGAAAGTTAGTGCAATTTTTTCTTCCTTGTCCTATTAGTTTTCATTAAAGTAAACCTGATGAAAAGCACAAAATAATTTGAAAATTTCAATATTATAAAATGTGTGGGCAAATTTGAGGCAACACACATGCTTATTTGAATAAAAAAAATATTGAATAACGAAGTTTACACTTAAAAATCATGAAATTTTGTATGATGGATTTCCAAAACTGTATTAAAATGAAACTGGAAGTTGTGTTGTACAGGGGATATCCCCAATTTTCAAACTGTGTTAGAACAAAACAGTGTTGTAGAAGTACTGTGTTGTATGAGGGATACCTGTAGACTATTTTTAAAAATAAAGTATTTATTTTACCTTGATGCATTTTCTTATAAAATTGTTTAAAACATTTCAATTTTTATTGTGATAAATATAAAGATTTTTGGTAATTCATACATACTTAATTCTTAAAAAATCTTTTTGTTTTTACAATATTGATGATCTAGAACAGGGGTATTCAACCCGCAGCCTGCGGGCCGCATGTGGCCAAGGCAAGTTCCAATGCGGCCCAATAAACATGTAAACAAAACCGACAAATTTATTTATTTACTAGCTGCAAGATCCCGCTTCGCTGGGTTTTTATTTGTATGTAATAGTATAGTTTTATATATATATATATAAAAGACTGTTTTTCTAAGTAATCTAGAATCTAGCTGCAAGACCCGCTTCGCTGGGCAAAAAGTAACGATAGTGACAATTAAGATAATTACATCATAGCTAATCTTACCCGTTTTCACAAAATGCAAGAATTAGGTCTCCCGTTTCCAGACTAATTAGAAATTTTTTACGTTTAGTCAAACGAACAAATTTGAACGTTTCTGGAACGTTTTCAATCGTTCTATAATCGAACCAATTCGAATTTTATGTTCGAATTTAATTCGAAAAATTTCGAAAAAATCGAACAAAACATTCGAAATAGAAAGCCACTTTCAACCACTTTCAGCCTCATATCTCTTGCACCCTTATAGCTATCGAGACGCAACCACCCCTATGCACGAATGGAGACTTGGGGCTACCACCACATACAAACACCATTCACGTGCAATGTGTAGTTTTGGCGAAAAAGTGAGATATAGGGACATACATGTCCATTTATATATATATATAGATTAACTGTATTAAAAACATTTTATTCCGAGGAGTTCACAGGCTTCACCACACTGCAATAAGGATTCATAATATAGACACAAAATAGAAAAATAACAACTTACATTTAATATTAGCAAAGAAATACATATTAAAATTGCTGTGTTTATTTTCTTTATTCCATTTAAACTATTCAGCTATTTGAACAATAAACATACTTTCGGTGTATAAATATAACGTTTTGTTAAATTTATAAAATAATTTTATTAAATTACAAACATTATAAATCCGATATTTAAACAAAATATAATTTTTTATTTTGGTTTTAAAATTAAAGCAGGTACAGTACATGGAGACTTTACTTCATAACTAGAGATGCAGGACGCAAAGAGCTAACATCTCCATATTAACCTATTAGAAGAAGAAGAGCCGTTTTTGTCTTTCTTCACCCAAGTGGGCCTTAAATAAGCGGTACACAGAAAACCCTCTCTGCCTGTCGTACAATCCTCAAGTATACTTACATAATCACAATTTCTTCGGTAAATCTGAAAGAAAGGAAGAAAAAACGTGAAATCTTCTAACAAATTTACGCTTAAACCACTTACGATAGGAAAAGCCAACAACACATTCTAACAATTCGTTACGTATTGTTGGAATATATTGTTAAGAACACGTGACGTATTACGATCAAGTCATATTTTTGCGTCACGTGTTACGTAATAACGTTAATCGGTTTGAAATATTTCAGATAAGATTATTTTATAAAATTGTTTTTTATAAACAGGATTATTTGAACTTTTTAAAGTTAAAATAATGCTTTTTCTAATGAATAAAATTATAAAAATGTCGAACCATTCATTGATTCTAAAGTAATGTTATTTGTACTTTTTAAAATCTGAAGACAAATTTGTAATGATTGCGGTCCTTTACAAGTCAAGTTTTACCAGAATATCTTAATACACAAATTTCAGAAATTTTCGACAAAAGGCACAGGAGTTAAGCTTCAAAGCGGATGAAGAAAATCGTGCCTCATACACACTACATCCATCCATACATACAGAAAGATTGCCAGTTGCGGTTAATAAAGGAATTAAAAAAATACTTATTCTGAAAGAAAACAATTATTTTAAGATTGTTAAGAACGCGGAAGACGCGTGAATTACTTTGCTACTTACAATAAAAGCTATCAATTACTCGCTTCCATCGGATATTCAAATCACATTTCAAATGAATTCTATCCTACTAGTCAAATTTATATTTTTCGGTTCTTTTCTCGTTTTAAAATGCGAACAATGTAGACAAATAATAGACTTTAACATAGAACCGACTTAATTATGAATTATTTATTTTTATTATTCGAATTGCGGAACTTCGGAAAAAGAGACCATTGATATTTTATGAAACGTAATTTTTTCAACGATATCGCTCCATTCCCTACACACTTGTCTGCACACGTTTAATTCGGTATCTTTTAGATATTTAAATATGTAAAAGACTACTTATTCCGCTAATTCTATGACTAAGAGGGAGCATTGTTGAAATATTGAAGACATTTCTGTTATTTCTTCCATCTTTATAATTACCTGGATAAAAAGAGAATTTATTAACTTTTGTTACTTTTATCTTAACTTTTATAAGTCGTCAATTTTAAATTTGTTCCGTAGAGGATGTTTTACGCTTACGACCCTGAACCCCGAAGTAAAATAAATCTATCCAACTACATAATAGCAAAAGAACAAATTTAACTTTGATATATTGAATGGTGAATAATGCGTATCAATAAAGTATAAATAAAACATTTTGATCTTTATAGTAATATTTATTGAAAATACTAGCTAAAGCTTGCCCATTTTGTATAAACTGGGTATAATAATATAGTAAAAAACGAAAAATGACTAATTTATTCCTAACTGGGTGATAAATTACTTTACGAAAATATAAAATTCATCAATTTTTTACTTTATTTATAGAATTTTCATAGAAAAACATTAGTTTTGATCAAAATAAATAAACTATTTGTATAATTATGTGAAACAACCAATAATTATTACTGTTTAAAAAAATTGAATGTATAAAATTTTATGAACGAACGAAATAAATTCTAAAATGTTGTAATGTATGCAA
>NW_019384754.1:410642-458662 GCF_000671375.1 Centruroides sculpturatus | reverse complement strand
ATATTTAGCAAATATTTCGTACATACGCAAAACGACTGTGTGAATGCTGACATTCACCGGAAAATGTTGACATATGATACAATTAATCGGCTGATCTCATCGTTTGATAAAATCTGTTTTTATTTATTTATTTTGAAGCTCATATACAGTATATGCGCGATAAATAGTTTCTGTATCAACCTACCTTATTTCCACTATATTTTTAGAAAAATAATAACCAAGTAGTTTTCGCAGCAAAATATTCAAAAAACAATAAACACGTTAATGCAAAAATCAGTTTTATTTCCTTTTTCGATTCCGCGATTGTTATAAAATCGTATAATAAGAAAAAAATAATAAAATCGTTTTATTATTAATTAATAATAATATAAGAAATAAGTACAATAATATTTAATATTTTCTTAATTAAGTACAATAAAATTATTAATTAATTAATAATTTTCTTATTGTACTTAATTAAGAAAATATTAAATATTAAAAAAATACAGTATTTTTCAAGTTAAAATAAGATTAAACTAACGAAAAACAAATTGATGGAGAGAGACGACGCGCTTGTATATTAATGACGTAATACACGTAACTAAGGAGCGAACGAAAAGAACCGAGTCGAATTAATTAAGTCGGAAAAAAGAAAGTGTGCATTATAATCCAGAAAATGCGAGTATTGTATTAATTTTTAAAATATTGGTGTTAAATCTGTCTTATAATATCATGACGACTCCTGTAAATCGGGACTTCTATAAGAATAAAATACAGTAATACCTCGACTTACGCTACCCCGACTTACGCGAACCCGGAGTTACGCGATTTTCAAATCTCGTCGATTCGTCTTTTGTTTGAGCGCCACGCAACTCTTGATTACTCACTCCCCCCACACTATTGTTCAGCTTACATGTTCGGACGTGTCGCGCGGAATCGACACATAGCTACAATTTATTTTGTGTGATTTATTTTTGTGTTTGTTATATCTATGGAGACTTGAGAGACTCTATGTGGTGATTTCTTGTAACCGTGAACAAATCAAAAGGCGGGATAAGATTAACAAGAACATTTATTAGCTTACATACATCCCACTTGGATTTTACACAAATTGTGAAATTATACCCCGACTTACACGAATTCGACTTACGCGGTCATCGCTCGATCCCACCTATTGCGTAAGTACGGGGTATTACTCTACAATACCAATATAGCCCTATCGTTGAAAAAATTCGCTTATTTTTGCTCATCTCGAGTTTTGCTTAGTAGAAATGGATAAAAGTGCGCAAAATACGTACGGAAATATGGTATTACAGCATCACCTGTATTGGACGACCACCTGTCTAAAAGACCACTTTTTGAAGGAACCGTGGGTGGTCGCCATAGACAGGTTTTACTGTANAACTATAGTTACATGATATATTATTCATATAGTGGTGTAGATTATTTTATACATAAAGTATAAATAATATTATTAAAACTTATTTGTTTTTTGTTATCTAGAATGAAACAAGCATTCATTAGAAAGAAAACTAAAACTGGCAGCCATGGCAAATGCATTGTTTACTATTGAACAAGTTGAATTAATTCGTCGTTTGCGTAATAGTGGAATTACAAAAGAACAAGTTGTTATGGCATTTGAGCAACTTGATCGGCTAGAAGGAGAATTAGGAAAAACTGACACTTCCAATAAATTGTTACCTCAGAATAATAATAATAGCCAGAATTATGAAAGTTCTTTTAATGAATTACCAGTCAATAACAGTACCTTAGGATTTGGTATTAATAAATATACAAATATACCAAATTCAAATAATTCTTGTCAAGTAAATAATGGAATTTTAAATACTCTGAGATCAGATTTGACCCCACCCATGCAGTCTTCTTTTAAAGTGGGTGATCAGTCTAATTCACAATCATTTTCCAGACCTCATAGTAATGGAACATCATCAAGTGAAGGAATTTCAGACAGTAACAATGGAAATGTTTCACCAATAGGTAATCCTGTTACATCACCTACCTCAAAAATACCTACAGATTTAACTATTATTCCATTGACAACTACTTACACTAATCGACAAGGAACTGAAAGTACAGTATCTAATAAAGAAGTTTCTTTATCTTCCTCATCATCATCATGTGTTCCAGTACAGTGTATGATCAATCCACATGATTTATTGCAGGAAGAATGTTATGAATTGGAAGAACTGAAAAAGTAAGTGTTTTATAGATGAATTAAATAAATTATGTTTATAAATACAGGTATCTCTTGTATAACACAGTAGTTATGTTCCAAAAAAGTGACATGTTATGTGAATTTGTGCTATATGAAACAAAGGACTAATGCAAAACATGAGATTATGTTCCAGAAGTGAGCAAAAATATACTATTTTTTTGTTACTAAGAAAAATATGTTTATTAAAGCAATCAATAATTTATTTCCAATNTAACTTTTTTAGTTAACTTTAACAAAAAAAATTTAAAAATTATTGTTTATAATTAATGCTATAAGAAAGACAGAAAAATGAGAATAACATTAGAAATAAAACAGAATAATTTTTACATTTTTCTTTTCTATTATTTTAAAACAATGAACATTTTTTCAGATATAACTGCTGTATTATTTTTAGTGAGTGATTTTTTATTTGTTGCAAATAAAGAATATAACAACATTGATATATCTTTCATATAATTTACTTAAGCATATTAAGACAGACTATTTTTATATTGAAATTCTGTTATATTAGGCAAGATATATTATAGTCACTTACTTTAATGAATTTATAGCATGAGAATTAGATTATTGTACAAAATTATTTAAAACTTGTTTTATAAAAACAGAAGTGAGAAAAATCCATGCTTAGAAATGAGTTATATTTTCATAATTATCATTCTGAATAAATTAGTTTTACAAAAAGTTTCAAGTCACATCATTTTGATTTGAATATTTCACTTACTGAATATATGAACGGATTTTTACTATAATGTTTTGCAAAATTGTTATTGTTAAATAAGTATTCCAAAAAAAGCTTTGATTTGAATAAACCATTTGTTTATATTCTGCACTAAATTAGAGACTATATCACTATACTTAGTTATAAAAAATGCAGAACTGGATAAACTATTTGAATTATATGATTGATTGCATTTGATAAATATTTAAACTACAATGTAAATATATGTTTTATGTCTAAAAGATGCTATTACAATTTTTCAATTACAGTCNTTCATAGCTTCCAATGATGGCATGCCACTGCTATAATCTAGACATGTTAATCCTTAAATATGGCCTAAAACTCCATGACTTTTTCCAATGTGGCCCAGAGAAACAAAAAGGTTGGACACCCCTGATCTAGAGTGAAAAACTAATACCAAACTTGCAACATTTCAGGGAAAACAAAAGAATAAAAAATAAAAATTTTGGGTGTGGAAAATTAAAATACTTAACAGTTTTAAAATGTTGACTTTAATAAGTTTTTTTAGTGTTAAAGCATATGTACTTTTGGATTTTAAGGAGTAAACTTGACATACCAGAAAGTGATTTCATAACTTATGAGGTTTTCACTCTAAGACTTTTTTTTGACTGTTTATTCATTCAAGGATTTCTCAACCTTTTATCAATCTTCTGTCTTCATTTATTTTTCTGTTACAGTTAGTAATAATAATAATAATAATAAATAAGTAAATCTGGTAAACCAGTATTAATTTACACACTGTTTTCATAGAAAAGATCTACTTAATGTGCAAATTTACATCTTGAACTGTCACATACATTACTCATTGGATAATAATTTTTGATGAATTATTTTCATTAAAAATTAATAAATGCACTATCAGCCACTTTGGGGGTCCCTACTCTAGATCATCANATAATTAACAATTACAAGTAAAAGTACTATATTGGACATTAATATTAATTTTAGTTAAATGAGGACATTTTCTTTTTACAAAGTATTGTCATCTTCTGAACTTTTTTGTTGATCTTGATCAGAAGTATCAGCAACATTTTGCTATTTTTTATCATAAAAATTTTTTATGGATGATGAAATAAAAATATGTTATTAATCAGAAATTTGTTCTAATGGGTCATGTTTGTCCAGTTAAGTACTGTACCAAGCTACTTTTTTCCAGAATTTGTTTTCAAATACTGAATAATTGAAGTACCGAGATACTGCTTTATTTCATTTGTCATTTTACAAATGATTGCTTACCTATAGTTGAAAAAAGTTTAATAACACTTATCTAAAAATGTTTAAATAAATTTTACTAAATACGAAGATTAATATTACTACAGAAAGAAAACACAGTGACAGTCTTAAAGGCTAAAGTCTGAAAGCAACGATGAGAACACCTGGTTGATAGGAAAGTTAGTGCAATTTTTTCTTCCTTGTCCTATTAGTTTTCATTAAAGTAAACCTGATGAAAAGCACAAAATAATTTGAAAATTTCAATATTATAAAATGTGTGGGCAAATTTGAGGCAACACACATGCTTATTTGAATAAAAAAAATATTGAATAACGAAGTTTACACTTAAAAATCATGAAATTTTGTATGATGGATTTCCAAAACTGTATTAAAATGAAACTGGAAGTTGTGTTGTACAGGGGATATCCCCAATTTTCAAACTGTGTTAGACAAAACAGTGTTGTAGAAGTACTGTGTTGTATGAGGGATACCTGTAGACTATTTTTAAAAATAAAGTATTTATTTTACCTTGATGCATTTTCTTATAAAATTGTTTAAAACATTTCAATTTTTATTGTGATAAATATAAAGATTTTTGGTAATTCATACATACTTAATTCTTAAAAAATCTTTTTGTTTTTACAATATTGATGATCTAGANGGTTACATTACAATCCTGTGATATTTTAGGTAAAAAAAGAGCTTTTTCCTTTGGAAACTCGGGAAAATTTTATTTTCAGTTTCAGGATGTATATTATTTAAAAAAAAGCATTTAAAATATAAATACAAAAATAATAATTTTGTTGATCTGACTTTTAAAAGTGCATTTTATACCAAATAGTTTTGAACTTTTCAAATTGAAATAAAGGATCCAATATGATTAATTTAAAAGCAAACAAAATCCAATAGTGAAATTCATCCTTTATTTTCTTTAAAAACTCACAAAAGTAAATAAAGTTTGAATATTAAATAAAGTATAACTTATATTAGTACCATATTTTCATAGATTGTCTGGCATGTAAGTCTATCTGGAAAGACCATGAAATCATATATATCTGTATGGTAAGAACTTGCATGCCAGTTTAGGTGAGGTTATTCATCCCTCTCCAGAGGGCATGTGAAACTCATAGATGCCAGTTTTTATTCTAAGATTGTGAAATTGTCAGCATTACATCAAAATTTATGATTATATATTTAATTTATGCATTTTGTTTTCTTTCTAATGATGTAAAATACTGCTGCAATGCTAAAAGTGTTTTTTTACATTTGTTTTATTATAATTTTATCCAGAAAACACAAAAATAAACATATCAAATTTCAGAATCTCTCTGAATTTAGAGGAAAGTGTTATCTTTCAGAGTCAGGGTAGACTGTCAGTGCATCCCACACTGACTAACTACTACTACTACTAGCAATGTCAATAAGCCACTAATTATTTTATTGTACTCTGAAGAATGTTTTCTTTAACATTTATTTAACAACTAGATTTATTAAATCTGATTAATTTTATTTTTTTATTTGCAGTTTAGCCAGCATGGCTAAACTGGTTTCTGACATGCTGGTCTTCCAGTTATATTCTGCATGCTGGCCAATTCATGAAAATATGGTATATCAATAACATGTAAGGATAGTCTTGCTACATCATTGTGAACAGTATAGGTCACATCAAAGGCTTAAGAATAATATGATAATTGTTGTTGAGTGTTTTTTTTTCTCTTTTTTGGTTAATTAATAACTTCATAAGTTTTTATTCATTTTTTCATTTTCTTATTCATAGTTTTAATAAGCCTAATTAATATTATTTACAAATAATTTGTCAATGAATTAATTTGATACATGGTAAAATATTGTATTTGTTTTGTCATTCATTATATAGAAGTGAATGAAAGAAGCAAGCAGAATGAGTTATATATTTTTCACTTTTTAAATTAACTACTTTTTTATGTTACCTTTATACAGCTGCTGTCTTGGCTGCTGCAGCTGCTGTGATGCAACCGATGAATCAACCATCCACATCTATACCATCTATTCCTGCCACAACGTGGGCTTTACAATCTTCACAAATGCCTTTAAATGTTCCATCTCTTCATCCATCATCAATACATTCTCAATTTGATTTACCAAGTGATGAAGTAGAAAGTGAAAGTTCTCATGATTCTTCTGAACAGTTTAGCGGAGGTGATTTGATGAGTATTGATTTTGATGAGGGAAAAGATGTTATTAAACAAGAAACTTAGTTTATAAAGAAAATTTANAATCGTCTCCCCCTTCAATAAAACCTGTTACGTAATATCGTCCCCTTCACTTAGAAAAAATTTTTGTTGGGTTTATTAGTTTATTGGATAATTATATACTTTGTAAAAAATTAAACATTTATTTACTCAGAATATGTATTAGATTTTGATATAATTATAACAAAATTAAGTACAGTCGACCCCCCTATAACGCGATAGATATGTTTCACTTTATAAGAATTTCACATTGTAGGAATCCTTAAATACATGAGCCAATCACAGCCCGGCATGTGTGCAGTTTACGGACTACGGCTGTTTGAAAGGTTTTCTTCAATAAAATTAATCGATTCCTAGACTAATTTGACTCAACATTTCCAAAATATGTATATTTTTTTGGGAATAATCTGTATAAACTATGCTATAAACAAAAAATTGTAGGATTACTTACCGAGTGTGCACCATTCGACCATGCCATTGCTTAAGCTTGTTTTTGTCACGGAGCAGCGCATCGAACGGCGGGCGTGTTTTCTGATAAGTTATTTTTCTGTGAAAAATTTGCTGAACTTTGGAGACATTATTAATAGAAATAATTTTTATGGCCATTGAATAAGAAATGTTTTTTTCACAAGAAATGTATAAAATTACAGTACTGTATTAGACTTACAGTACCTAATTTANATTACTTACCAAGTGTGCACCATTCGATGACGCCATTGCTTAAGCTTGTTTTCGTTGCAGAGCAGAGCACCAAATGGCAGGCGCATTTTCTGATAAGTTATTTTTCTGTGAAAAATTTGCTGAACTTTGGAGACATCATTAATAGAAATAATTTTTATGGCCATTGAATAAGAAATGTTTTTTTCACAAGAAATGTATAAAATTACAGTACTGTATTAGACTTACAGTACCTAATTTATATACTGTACAGACGATAGTAAACTCAACTTACCCGCCTAAATTCTCCGTAGCGTGTAAGTAGTTTGGCTGCTCGTCTACTATTGGTCCAGATTCGACCAATCCTATTGCGACACAAGTCGGCGATGACGTTTTACCGCATTTTATGAGTCTCTTTTAGTGTTTTTATACGAATAAGGTTGCAATTTTTTTTGCTGCAATATACAAATCTTCATTATATGAACCCACGTTATAGGGGGTTGACTGTATTACAAAAATGTAAGTATTAACAAATTTAACAAATATAATAAAATATAATGCTTTTTATCCGGTGCAAGCTTCAAAATTCTGATGCCGAGGGACAAAGCTAAGGTCAAATTCGTATTGCATTGAATAGACTAGTCACTACTATAATGTTATTTGTTTAATTATTTGTTTAATTATTGATATTAAGAATAAAATATCTTATTATTCTTAATATAATGTTTTATTATATCGCCCAGAAAATTGTTTTTGCCCCCCAAAATATAAATTGTTACTAATTGCCCCCAACATGGAAAAACGCCCACATGGGAGCAATATTGCCCCCATCGAGAAACACTGTTTTAGGACAATCATCTGTTCGGATGTCCTGGGTGTCGATGTGGTTCTTTGATCATTGATTGAAGGTGGCCCCAGGACAGTGGCATTGACAAGTCTGTAAGGCACAGGGAGACTTTGTTGGCACTCAACAGACATACTGGTAGATGGCACCATAACAATTAATCATATTAAATCATATAATTGTTTTAGTACATCTTTGTTCAGATCGTCATTAATTATAATACTTTTTATGTCTAAGAGTTACTTGTCAATATAGTGTTGACACGAATATAAATANTTTCACTGCCAAATATGTTACTTCTTTGAATTTACGCAAGGAAAAAGTAGTTCTCGGAGTCTGCGAAGTAAATATCCAAAGACATTCAAACAGTTTATGTCTTCTTTTTCTGTTTCCGCACAGGATTCTTCCACTTCTGAACTTGGAAGAACATTGTTTTTAATTAGCATGAAATCGGTTAATTTGTTAACCATTTGTCTTTCATTGCTTTTGTCTTTATTTTTATTATTTTCTTCTTTCAATCCTTTAAATCCAATTGCATCACCGCAGACATTTTCATTAAGCCGTGAAACATTCTTATTTAGTTCAAATTCAATTTTATTGAACTGAATTTTTTAAAAATCATTCTCTAATATTTCTTGGCTTGTTTCAGGTAATACTTGAAACATTTCTTCTTCAAGTATCTTTCTAGATTCATTCAATGTAGAAAACTTGTCTATACATTCTTTGCACTTTGAGACAGCCGATTCGCCACAAACGGTAGACATTTCGTCCATTTTTGTCATTAAATTTGAATTGCATTGTTCAATTTGAGAACCAGTTAATTTTGAACTGATTGATAGTGACTCACAAACAGATAACTCGTGTTGAGGTGTTACTAATACATTTCGTTCGACATTATATTCTTTGAATATTTTGTTTGTATTCTCGTTGTCAGAAACATCATCTTCACTCGAAATCATATCTGAATCGATGTTATATTCACTTTCCGACAAATCGTCTGCAGAGTCAGGCTCCTCTTCTTTATATATAATTTCTGATACTAAAGAATATTTCTCGAGTTCCAAGAATGCTCTATATAATGGTCGAAATGTATAACCTTCATTTACAATTGCAGTGATTTCCGCTGGAGACAGAGAAGCCTTTGGAATGTTCTTTTCTTTTGCTGTTTCCGCACAGGATTCTTCCACTTCTGAGCATGGAAGAACATCGTTTTTAATTACCATAAAATCGGTTAATTTGTTAACCATTAGTAAAGTTCAAAATACACACACACACACACACGTCAGTTAACTTCAAACAATATATATATTATCAATAAACGTATGTACAGTTACAAAGTTCACAAATCAAAACAAACATTTACAAAATGTTAATTATAACAAAGTTCATCACATGTATCCACTATCACAGGTCCGTCGAAAAGACACCTTGCAACAAACTAACTCTAAAGTCCTTTACAGCCCAACGAGATGAGACAAGCTTCGGGACCAGCTTAGGTGAACTAAGACCAAACATGAGTCCACGGTGAACTGAATTTCCCGCCACAACTCAATCCTTTTATAGGATTGAAGCAGAATTGGATTCCACCAATCAGCGCTTAGCCGCGCTACAAGACGTCCGCCGATGGTTCGATGTCTCTCAACCAATCAGTGGTTGAGTTTTCAAGCGTCGTTCGTCGAACGATTGGAAAAGCGCGGGAAAACTGTGAGCTATACGATTTTTATCCCGACACTATTTGTCTTTCATTGCTTTTGTCTTTATTTTTATTATTTTCTTCTTCAAATCCTTTTAATCCAATTGCATCACCGCAGACATTTTCATTAAGCCGTGAAACATTCCTATTTAATTCAAATTCAGTTTCTAACATTTCTTGGTTTGTTTCAGGTGATACAAGAATCATTTCTTCTTTAAGTATCTTTCTAGATTCATTCAATGTAGAAAATTTGTCTACATATTCTATGCACTCTGTGACAGCCAATTCGTTACAAATGGTAGACATTTCGTCCATTTTTGTCATTACATTTGAATTGCATTGTTCAATTTGAGAACCAGTTAATTTTGAACTGATTGATAGTGACTCACAAACAGATAACTCGTGTTGAGGTGTTATTAATACATTTTCTTCGCCATTGCATTCTTCAAATATTTCGTTTGTATTCTCTTTGTCAGAAACATCATCTTCACTCGAGATCACATCTGATTCAATGCTATATTCACTTTCCGACAAATCGTCTGCAGAGTCAGGTTCCTCTTCCTCATATATAATTTCTGATACTAAAGAATATTTCTCGAGTTCCAAGAATGCTCTATATAACGGTCAAAATGTATAGCCTTCATTTACAATTGTAGTGATTTCCTCTGGAGACAGAGAAGCCTTTGGAATGTTCTTAATAGGAGACTCTTCTGTATCTTCGGATTCATGAAAAATTCCTTCACTTGTGTTGTCTGTAATTCCATTTTCAGAGAGTTTTGGTTCTTCGTCTTGTACAACGCGTTCCTCTGAATTACGTACATCAGAACTGTTTTGTTCCACGTCAGTTCCAGACGTTTCTCTTTGATCACAGTCTTTCGTTTTAAACTCAGAAACGTTAAGGTGCTGATCATTGGTATCTGATGGAAATTCAAAAGTTTCTGATAATAGGTTTGCGTTTGGTTTTACTTCTTTTGAAGAATTAATAGCAGAAGACTCATTTGTGGAAAGTTCAAATGGCAGCTGTCCATAATCGGATAATTCTGGCACAAGACTACGTTGATGCACTTCTGTTGGCGTCAAGTACTGCAATAGAACTGGAGGAGGTTCATACAGGTTTATTTCTGCAAGAGGCCAATATTCATTTCTTTCTTGTTCTGGTCCATATCCACTTATATCTGGATTTGGCCGATATTCATTTCTGTATTCTACCGGCCCATATCCACTTATTTCTGTATTTGGTCAATATTCATTAGTGTATTCTATCAGCCCATATCCACTTATTTCTGGATTTGGCCAATATGCATTTCTGTACTCTACCAGCCCAAATCCACTTATTTCTGGATTTGGCCAATATTCGTTTCTGTACTCTACCGGCATATATACACTTATTTCTGGATTTGGCCAATATTCATTAGTGTATTCTACAGGCTCATATCCACTTATTTCTGTATTTGGCCAATATTCATTAGTGTATTCTACCGGCCCATATCCATTTATTTCTGTATTTGGCCAATATTCATTAGTGTATTCTACCGGCCCATATCCATTTATTTCTGGATTTGGCCAATACTCATTTGTGTATTGTTCCGGTCCATATCCATTTATTTCTAAAGGATGTCCATATTCATTTGTGTTAGGTCGCATTTCAGAAACTTCTTTTTCAGGCCAATATTCATATGTATTTGGTTGTGGCCCATACATATTTGTTTCTGGAGGTGGCCAATAATCAGTCATTTGTGGTTGTGGCCAATATACAAATTAATTTGCTTGAGGTTCATATTGCTGAAACTCTGACGACATTCCACTTTGTACAAAGTCTGTCGTCGGCCCATATTCGGGCATTCCAGTCCACGGATTATATTGTGGAAATGGAAATGTATACTGATAAGCGTACATAACATAATAGTCATTGCCAAATAAAGAATATCTTTGAATATAAAAGCACTGAAAACTTGGAGAACTCATTTTGTAGCATAAAATACGCTTTCGAAAAATTCGCATCCAACAATAATCTAGTTTAAAATTAGATTAATGTAGTACAAGTTACTACACTGATTGATAAATATGTTTCTTTTTTAAGGTGTAATCTGTCAATCAGATTTATATGTCATAAAATATATATAATGCAGTGGCGTGTGTTGACATTTGATCATAGGGAAGCTGTGCTGGCCCTGGATAATCATTGGAAGCATTATATGAGATTTTGGTGTGTAGCATCCATGAGCTAAACTGTGTGAGGTTCGTGCTCTGTAAAGTGCATGTGCAAATGTGTATAATCTGGCTGCTTTGCACCATTCAAATAATTTTACAGTAGAAGCTGTCCCATATTTGACAATACAGTGCTTCCACTGGAAATATGCATATATGAATTTATATTCAAATATACAATAGCAATCTTATCATTGTTTTTTACATGTAGTATAGAAATTTGTAATAAGATAAAATTAATATTTTACTATAACTGCATTATGTAACTAATTCAAAGTATGTTAAAATATGAAAATAACCACAGAATGTGTATTTATATTTTAGAAAATACAAATACAAGGGAAGCGGTGTTTCCACAGTTTCCAAGGATGCCACTGATATAATGTTTTTCTAGGGTTTCATTTTTATAGTGATTTATAAAATATATATGTATATATTTTATATATCACTGTATTCAGTATACATGTTCTGAGATCTTTACTGGCAAAATCATTTAATTGTTGAATTTTTTTGCTGTTCAAATACATATTCAGAATACAAGCAAATGCAATAGAATATAAAATAGAATACATAGAATTTAAATTAACTTAAATATAGAAAAAGACTGTAATTATTATAAATAAAAATAAAATAAAATACAATAAAATTTATGAAATAAACATAAAAAGACAGGAATCGTATTATACAGTATATATACACACACACACACACACTTTTTTAAAAATAAAAAGCAAATTTTTATATTATTTTTTAATTATAAATTAATACAAAAATGTCAATTTGGATGCATAAGTATTGTGAGGTGTCAAGTCAACATTGTAGATTATGTCCAATGTTCAATATAATGAAACTTATTTTAAACAAATAATATACAAAACTGAAAATGGATAATTTTATACTATTACTAAATGCAATTACAGATGACAGTTGTGATTAGAATTACTATATCATCATCATTATATCAATTTCCATACAAAAACTTGTTAAATTTTCATTCAGTTCAAAGAATATATTTTCATCACAATATTGTTCAGTTTGATCCTTTAATGCTCTAAACTCTAAGAGAAAATATCATAACCAGCTAAAAACAGTCTCTTGGTGTCGAATTGAAAACATTCCCCAAAAGGTATGATAAGTCCTCAGATTAGAAGCTAATATAGAAGCTTGATAGCATTAAAGAGAATATCATGTTTGAAATTAACTGTTATTTGTGCAACAAATTCTTTTTATGCTTTGATAGAGTGAAATGGGACTTATTTAATTATTTTTATAAGAGATTTGAAAAATAATAAAAAATGATATATTAGGAAAATGCTATAATATCTAATTAAATTTGAGTTAAGTTGGAATAGACAATATATATCTAGTGTATAAACGTTAGGTAAGGTTTGCATATTTAATGTAATATTTTTAAACAACAACAATCATAAAAAAATAAAGCTATAGATGAGACAAATATAATACTTATTAAATTGTTATATGCTTCAAATATAGTTTTGTGAATCTTATGCTAAAATATATTGTAAGGATTTTTCTAGTGATTTTCAACAAGTACAGAAAGTTCAATTTACCTAATCTATACAGTTTTTAAAATACAGTGGGTGATCGGTTAACGAACATAATCCGTTCCAAGACTTTGTTCGCTATCCGAATTGTTCGTTAACCGATTATCGATTTACCATAGGTTTTAATGGAAATTTAATTAATTCGTTCTGGAGACCCCCCAAAATGAAAAATATATACTACTTTCTTACTACGTTTATTTATATGTAATAATAAAAATACATACATACACAGTCTTGCGTTTTTATTAGTCATGTTTTTTCCGTTTGAAAGGGTTAAAGAATCTGTCTAATGTCGATTGCTTTTCTCTCTTCTTCAGGATTTTTCGTAAGTAATTAATAGCATTGCAATTGTAGAAATCCCCAAGCCTCAACCTGGTTTGGATGCCATTCTAAGACCGTTGTTCTGACATCCTCCCACTTCTTCAAAGGATCTTTAATAACAGATATCGGCATTAATCCTCTTTTTCAGAAGAAAACATATCTCGCCGAGTTTCTTGGTGTTCTTCATTCAAGAGTTCTTGGCGTTCTTCTGTCGTCAGATCCATTTCAGGTTCCATTATGAACTCTTCGATGTTCTTTATTTCTCAGATGTGATTTTTGTTACTCCTTTAGCTGCTTGAGTTTTCTTGATTATACTGTATTTTTCTTAAATACAGTAAGATTGAATTTCGGCCTACTGTACACCTGTTCGCGCCATACTGCCTAGCAACATTAGGCATCTTCTGCCCACTCTCTATCTTTGTTATTATACTCTCACCTTTCGAAAAGAAAAACAGACGCAAAACTTAACGAGTGCCTACCCGACAGTCTCGTGAATACATAAAAGAATTGTTTTGTCAGAAAAATAAAAGGCTGGAATTACAAGGGAGAGTTTCAAAGTTCGGAGGAATACTATCCGATCGGTATAAACCGGCTTAAGCGTCGATGTCGACGCCTCCCGCACTCCGAAATGTTTCGAATTGTTACCTGAAGAGAAGAGAAAATCAATCGGTATTCATTATTTTACATCGCTTCTTCTTGTGTTTATTCTGTGAGGTGTTCGTTATCTGATCATATGTTCGTTGTCCGAACATAAAAATCTTTCTCGAAAGTGTTCGTTATCCGATTTGTTCGTTAACCGATTACCCACTGTATCTACAGAAATTAATTTTTATACAAGTTTTTAGAAATTTTATTTTGATGGCTAACAGATTTTGTCTACATTTCTTAGTTGTGACAAACATAAAATTTCTGTTTGTGTAAAGGTTAATTTTTATAGAAATTGTATACTATTGTATCATAGCTTTAAGGAATAATGGGCTACAAACCTGATTTATTGTTAGTATTAATTTATATACTAACAGCAGATGAGCCCGGCATTGCTCGGGCAAAAAGTAATGATAGCGAAAATTAAGATTATTAGATTATAGCCAATCTTACCTGTTTTTATTAGGTGCAAGAATTAGGTTAACCCTCTTCTGAGACTAATTAGAGAATTTTTAGATGGGTCTAAAAACATGTTTGATTTCTCGCAAAAAACCGCATTTAAAATAGTACAGTAAAATCCAAATTCAGGGTAATCCTTTACTTTCTCCCTCTCCTCTGTGGGGACAATTTTGGAAAGTCTGTTCTTTGTCTACATTCTCATGACATAGCCTGTATACTAAATTTCAATTTTCAACTCCTAACTGTTTGGGCTCTGCACTTAATTTTATTATTATTATTATTATTAACCCATCTTGATTATATTATAAGATTAGGGTCAAATCTATGAGAAATTTCATTTTCACTATTCTATTTATTGGATATCTAATAGAAAAGAAAATGATTAAAATTATTATTGAATTTTATCTGAATAAATTTTTAGTATTTAAAAAGATTTTTATTTAAGTAACCTAAAAAATAAAAAAAATCAGAAAATTTTCATCATAATTATATTCAATTAACTTATTTGATGATAACCTTACTTGAATAAAATGATTAATTTTAAATTTTAAAATCTAAAAAAACTTGTGTGGAACATTATATTTCAAATTTTTGGACTTTGGAATGAATTCGAATGTTTGTTCAAATTTTTTTATTTTAGATATATTGTTTTTGAGTTACCTGAAAAGTGGAAATGATTAAAATATTTATTAATTGCCAAAATGTATACTATATGTGCCACTATTTACTTTCCTTCTTTATTACTTACATTTTATACTGACTAAAACTAACTCTATTCTCCTCTTCTCTCGGGAGGTAAAATTTCCAAAAACCCTTCTTAATGTGCATTCTCATGACATACCCCACTGAAATGCAGTCAAAAACACAAAAATGCCGCATCTAAAATAGTACAATAGAAGCTGAGTTCTTTAAGGTAATACTTAACCTCTCCCCATGGGGTGATTTCCAAACATTTCTTATTAGAGTGCATTCTTATGGCGTACCCTACTAAAACACAGTTAAAAATAAAAAATCACATCTAAAATAGTACAAANAGTTTATCCATAGAGTCTTCGTATAAGTTACCTGTATTAAACGACCACCTGTGTAACGCAACCGCGGGCATCGATTTTTGGTCCGAAACAACATACAACACCTGTAATAAGCGACCACATTCGCGAATGTATCTGGTCTAAACTATTGTAAGATCCCATCTCAATAACGTTTCCACCTCCTAATATAATGAATTAGTCTAAACTTTCGTTTGAATCTATCCCGGGCATTGCTCTCACCCTTGAAATTAGGTGCAGGTGTTAATAAATTAGTCTAGCAACAAATTCATTTCAGTTTGTTGGAAAATGTCCCAAATGCAAAGTGCTGTCGTTAGAATATCGTATTAAAGTTATCACAACAGCAATTAGCAGCGAAGTTTAATTGTGAGAAACAAAATTTATTTTACCCTAGACCTACAGTATTTTCCTTTGGGGTGTAAAATATTATACACGATACAATTAATCGGCTGATCTCATCGTTTGATAAAATCTGTTTTTATTTATTTATTTTGAAGCTCATATACAGTATTACCAAATATTTACAGAAGATAAACAGTAATATTTTCATCTTTAATATAAATTTGTTGTCAATATCTAATCTGAAGATATTTCTTCAATAGCTTTTAACTGCATTTCAAATTATTCACTTTTTAACAATTTAAAAAAGACTGCCTCTTCTTGCACTAAACAAATCATTCCTTTAAAACAGTATGCTTTGCAGATGGTAATGTGCAGCTTTTAGCCATGTATCCCACCTTGTTACTACAGAGGTAGGTGACAAAGTTGTGCTTACATCTTTCAGTCTGAAAGTGATGGATGTGAGCACAGCAATAATTTTGTCAGTCTATATAGTGATCTTAAACAGACACTTCAATAAGAATGTAAAAATTTCATAAATGGTATTCATGAATGCTTATTACCTAATGTGCCAATTATACTATTGCACAGACTAGTAACTATACTCTTAATTAAGCCCTTGGTGTATTCCTAAATGCATTAACTATAGAGGTCTAAATGACAGCTACTATTCTAGGTATGAGACATTGTAAAACTGAAACCAATTAAAGGATTAAAAAATAAGAGATTTTTTATTTGTATTTATGTGTGCTATACTTATTTAGGAAAAATGATAACAACTTCTTGAGAATTGATTGAAATGTAAATTACACAGTACAATTTTGAAATTTGTTAGCAGTCAAAATGATTTTTGCAGCTGTGCTGTTGTAGTAAATTTTACCATGCAACATAAGTCTAATGAAAGGATTAGCTGTCTTGTTACCTTTTCTATTTAATTCTATGGGAGATAATTTTCTTTTTAATGGTTAGTTGCATAGAAGAAGGGTGAAAGAATTGTCAGATATTTCTGAGAGAGATCTTAGCAGTCTCCCTTAAGTGAATTGCTCAAACTATGTGACTGTCTGACAAGTTATTGGATTATAGCCCTGAATTGAAAAGTTAGTTTAGTAACAAAAGTAAACAAAGGTAAAGATAGAGTAAGTGGATACCTAAAGTTAAGAGCAGTCTGACTTTCAACATTTTTTAAACTGGCAGAAATAATAAGGCTATAATTTGTGGAAAGAGATCTTAGGTGACCCAACATATTCAGACCCAAAAAGTTGATTGCAGAGACAAGGTTTAGACGCTGATGGCGATTTAGAGATCATGTAGACCACAGTTCAGAAAAATTTCATTGATAGATGGCATTTCTCACTTGCCACAGTTTAGACAGCAATTAGAAACCAGTTATTTGGCCTACTTTCTAGGCTCACTCAACAGCAGGTTTACACAGTGTTTTAATTTAAGTGGTAGTTTTGTTTGTGGAAAAGTTTAGGTAAAAATGGATATTGTTCCTTTGATAAATGTTGTAAACAGTATGAATTGACAAAATTATTAATTAATTGCTTGGAGCAAAAATAATAAAATGAAATATTTAAAATTTGTTTTAAATGTTTCAATTCCAATATTTAAATGGGTGAAGACTAAAAACTACAATTAATTGAAATGAGATGCATTTATTTACAATTTGAGTATCGTGTTGGTTGTAAAACATTAATGCATTTTGGGGTCAATATTATTAATCACCTGGTCAGAATGTTCTGTTAAACAAACAAGACAGTTTTAATAATTACCGAAACCTTTTTCATAGAAATAAAAAAATATAATAATAATAATAATAACAACAACAACAACAATAATTCCTCTCCCGTGGTTACCATCTGGTCATGGTGGTAATTTTACTGATCCATAGGGCAATGCAGGCTGGAGCACAAGCTCCTGATAGGGACACTTATGCCAGTAAGTTCTATGAGGAGAAGTGAAGCTAAGAGTGACCACTCCCACATTCTGTGGAGTTATTTATCATGGTAGTAACCAGATCTAAGTATGATACCGGCTCGGACGTCACCCAGGTTTACAAGGTCTGCGTTTGTGGGTTAGGCAGAGGTTCACATTTGAAAAATGGGCCACAGTCTCCCTTGGTTACAGTGGCGAAAGCAGCACCGGCCCAAGCATGGCTACTGCAATGCCCTCAACAGATGTGAGGAACCAGTCTGTTTCTTGGTGTTTCTGTGCACTGTTATAACAATAAGACAGTGTTATTTACAGTAGTATCATTTCTGTGAATCATTTCATTGTGTTATTATTCTACTGTAAATAAGTTTATTGTCTTATTGTTATAACAGTGAACATATTTTTTACTTCATCATTCTATTTTATTGTTTTAATGATAAAACAGTTTGCAATGTCATGGTTTTAACAGTGTACTTTATTATGTATATTGTTTGCCTCTCACTGCTAATACTACTTTATGCATCGTACCATCATATCTAATCAAATACCTGTAAATTAATAATTTTCATCCATATTTTATCAATTGTCACCATTTCTGTGCTTATAACCATTTACATCACAAAGAGTTGATGAGGGACTCAAAGTCCGAAATTCATACTCTAGGAAATAAAAATGTGATTTTCTAAAGCTTGTCCTGTTTCTAAATGATGGTGTAATAAATCTAGCTCAAAAGAAAAGCCGCCATAGAACTCACTAATTGAAGAGGAAAAGTGTTTGTTATTGCTAAAGTCTGTTAAATTGAATGTGCTCTAAAAGATATATTAATAATGAACTTAAAATATTTGAAATATGTTAAAATGTTGTTATAATGTGTAAGTATGAATAAAATAATAATATAATGTACATTGAGAAATTTATACTGATTGACTCATTGATTCAGCCTTTTGGCATGTTCTATTTGTGAATAAAAAGGTTTAAAATATTTCATACAGGACAAATTTTTGTCTGGTAAATTAGAAGTACATTAAATCAAGATCTGTTAAATAGNTTTTTTTCATAGGTAAAATATTTATTATTTAAGTAAATATTTTACCAGAGGATTATTTATCCTATATGATGATCTCAGCATGAACATCATCAACTGGTAACAGTTTTTGTGTGCGTTCGTTAATAGCAGTCGCTCTGCAATGGGAGTGCACTGCTGTTTGTAGGCATTTAGGAACAACAGTGAAAGAAAGATGGTGGTGCCTGCCCTATCGATAGTATCGTGATGGAGGAATCTATAATTTTAAAATGAGCTTTTAGAGACAAAAGAAGGGTCCCAATTGTAAAATTTAACCATTAAATGGATTATTTGTTCAAAGAGCATTCAAAGTAGCCACAAAAACAATTAGAATGCTCGCGCAGAGTTACACGGAGGTATAAAAGAACGCATCCTTTATTACATTTCATGTTNGAGTAGACGGAAAAACAAAATTTTAGAAATAGAAAAAGAAAATTTAAAATATTAAAGTTAAGACGCAGTTTAGAAAGCAAAATGAAACTAGAAAAATATCAGAATGAGCATAGGTGTCATAGTCAATGATTAAATGTGATCAGAGTCTAAAAGATGGTGTCGGATAAATCATCTCCTGCCGACCTTTCCCATGTACTATACGAAGCTCCATTTACACCTGGAGACAGGTGGAAGACCAATTAGAAAGCAATGAGGAAAAGTCTGTCCAATTAGCAACAAGTCAATCTCGAAAAACTTATAAAAACACCAATTTCAAAGACAAAAGAGGCTTCCACCTAGACTACCTGTTGTGTTNATAACTACAAAAAATTGTATTTATTATCTTTTAATTTAGTTTTAAAGAATTAATAAATAAAAATACACAAGAAGAAAAATGAACCAAAGCAGATGCCACAATCTTATCTACCTTAACCTAAATAATCTCACAAACATTTGAACTCATCCAAACATAATTACTATCAGCTGAATCAAAAAATAGATTAAAATTCAGTGGCAGATTAAGGTCTATTAGGGTCCCTAGATATTGATAATTGGAGCTCTCTACATAATTTTATTTCATCATAAACTAATAACATTCAATTGCTGCAACTAAATTTTGTTAGTTTATGATGTCATAAAATTATGGAAATATTAATAAATTATACACAATTGCAACAGTAAAATTGCTTTGTTTTTACCAGTTTTGGACTCTGACACTTAGGGCCATTGGCTAAGTGTCAGACTATTTGGACAATTTGGCACTGCATAGATGTATTCATGTGCCATTGAATAATGCTACAGGAAATATTGAACCAATGTACAGTACTTGACTAAAAACTATCCTGTCTAGATGTGTTTAGTAAGTTAGTAATTGTGGGAGGCATTACTCAACCAGGAAAAATAGAATTTAATGGATTTACTAAACTAAATTGTTTCACTAAAACTATTCGATTATATTTCATTATTTGCACCCAGTAAGTTATTAAATTACTTGCTACTCAACTAAATAGCTGAATGTATCTGAATGAGCCTTAAGGGAAAATCAAACAATTTAAGGAATAGACAAAATATGTTGTTTATAAATAATTTTCTACAGAAAAAGAAAGTAGATAAATGTATGTATTTTTGTGTAATTTTGTTTTAATGTGATGCAGGTAATTTTCTTCACTCACATTGGCAATGCTGCTAAGACATGAACTGACTTCAAATGTGCATTACTGAAAACAATACACAAGCACTGTTCTAAGCTTTTCTAGTGCATGTTTAGATTGAAAGTTATTTAATATTTTAGATTTTATACAAATATTAATTTAATTACTGTAAAACAAANAATAAGGAAGTATAATGAAATAAAAATTAAAAATTATTTTTTTTATATCAAAAACATTACGTGTAAATGCATACAAATTTATTTAAATATTTGTTTTACTACAGAAAAGGAGATGCAGAAGTTCTTGCAGAAATAAGAAACTTTGTTATGAGATATAATATTAAGCAAACAATGATAGCAGAAATGACAAAAATGAGTCAGGCTTATGTAAGTAGGTTTTTCCGTGGGGATATTCAAGATATGTCTGAACGCACAAAGAATACCTTTTACATTTGGTACCTGACATGTAAACATAATCCATGGAAACTAGGTAATATTCTTATTTTATCTAATATAATAATTTGTCTAATGTGTTTTTAAGTGACAAATTTTACTTTTTTTCTATATTAAAGCCCAATTGTGCCCTAATTCTGGTTTACGAAAAATGATGTCTGACACTGGAGATTTAATACCAATGAAACGTGAAAGATTTACTTTTAAAGCTCCTCATCTAGCTGTTTTAGAAAGATATTATGAAAAAGATCCATATCCAGATACGACAACTCGAGAACAGATTGTTGAGGAATGTAATAAAGCAGTAGTGAGACAAGGTAAATTTATAGTTTGTTCCCTAAGTGTAATGTGTTTATTAACATGCTCTTGTGTCTCTGGCTCACCATAATATCACAAACAAGTAAAACGACAAAGTTGTATTTGGGACAAGACTATGTCTCGGAGACTCACTACTAAGCGGAATCACTTTGATGCTCAAGCAGGTCTCGTTCTCATTCTCCAATCTTTTTTGGCATCGCTGCTTTTGAGCGCAATCGTTCAAACTTCGCCGGCCACAACCACATTGTCCATGATTGTCCATGATGCATTTTCGATGAAATTAACTTATCCAGGTATATACTATCCAATGTCGAAATTTCTTTTCGTTGCGTGACAGCCAGGGCTGAACTTTTGTCGATGCATAACGAAAATTTCCCGTTTTTGAAAAAAGTAATTGTGGCTATTGTATCATCTGAAATTCTTATTTTTATTTTGCACAAACAATATACAGTTTAACCTGATTATAACATTATNAACATGCTCTTGTGTCTCTGGCTCACCATAATATCACAAACAAGTAAAACGACAAAGTTGTATTTGGGACAAGACTATGTCTCGGAGACTCACTACTAAGCGGAATCACTTTGATGCTCAAGCAGGTCTCGTTCTCATTCTCCAATCTTTTTTGGCATCACTGCTTTTGTGCGCAATCATTCAAACTTCGCCGGCCACAACCACGAGATTGTCCACGATGCATTTTCAATGAAATTAACTTATCCAGGTATATAAGAAATTTTATCCAATGTCAAAATTTCTTTTCGTTGCGTGACGGCCAGGGCTGAACTTTTGTCGATGCATAACGAAAATTTCTTGTTTTTGAAAAAAGTAATTGTGGCTATTGTATCATCTGAAATTCTTATTTTTATTTTGCACAAACAATATACAGTTTAACCTGATTATAACATTATNCATAACGAAAATTTCTTGTTTTTGAAAAAAGTAATTGTGGCTATTGTATCATCTGAAATTCTTATTTTTATTTTGCACAAACAATATACAGTTTAACCTGATTATAACATTATCGGATGTAACAACAACCCTAATATAAAGTCTTTAGTGGCGTGGCTAAACTTTGTACGTAGCACATCCTACCTTGTCCGTGATGTCCACATTGACCTCGACCACGTGTTCTGCCAGTAAAAATTAATTGAGAAATGATCTATGCAAATAATTTACTTAATTTGTATCGGCAATGGGATATTTACAATAGCGTTGATATATAATATAAATCCAAGATTGCATGGCTGTCGAATCAAAAGGTAGTAAAAAGATGTCTCTCCTCGTTAGAGTTTAGGAGCAAAGTGAAATCAAAGGGCGAAGGTTGCGGCGCAGGCATCCTCAGTCCTAAGGTCAGAGTTCACTTCTGTGACTGTGGATGGTACTCTCCCCTACCTGACTTCGGTGGGGTGAGGTGGCTGTCTTGCCTGTTTGTAGAAGAGGGTTGCCATTTTGGATTTTATTTTGACTCGATTCTCAGTCCCCTGACTACCTACGAGTTTGGATTTTTTTATGCGCAAATGACTTGGGCACCTAATACTCTGTGCCAAATATCAACTCTACATGTACTCCTTCATACCTCTATGCTGATAAGAATAGAGGTATGTTAGAGGTAAGACTATGTCTTGTTTATAAAGTCAAGTCTTGCCTCTATAAAATCAAGTTTATAAAATCTAGTCTTACCTCTATATGAATAGAGGTAAGACTATGTCTTGTTTATAAAATCATAAACAAGACATAGTCTTGTCAAAAAGTTAAAATGATTACTTCAGATAACCTGTATTTACAGCAAGTAATGTTTTCATTCCTATTTCGGAATATCATCAACTTCACAAATGTTCAGAATGTCTACTACATTATGTAAGATCAAACTAGTTTCAATTTCTTAATGGGACATAAATAGAATAAACAGTAATACATTTAAAATAAACATAACTGAAAAATACAATCAAATAGAACATGCATACAATAAACATTATTTTTATATATATAATATATTTAAAATGAATCTAACTGAAATATATAAGAACCAGTAACCATTATAACATTGTTTCTATAGTCAGTCAACTACAAAACATTCCAGAAAACCCTAATATATGCTGTTCTCTTTATCCTCCTCTAGTAACTAACTGACTTATTAAATAACCCAGGTCATATGAGTCTAATGTGAGGCCCGGAAATAGCCCCCCAAAAAAAAGGTATGTAAAAATTTGTTAAGTTAAATCGTCAAGAAAACAAATTATATGTGTTGAACTGGCGACACCAGACTTTTACATCGATGCTCATCAAGAGTAGACGGAAAAACAAAATTTTAGAAATAGAAAAAGAAAATTTAAAATATTAAAGTTAAGACGCAGTTTAGAAAGCAAAATGAAACTAGAAAAATATCAGAATGAGCATAGGTGTCATAGTCAATGATTAAATGTGATCAGAGTCTAAAAGATGGTGTCGGATAAATCATCTCCTGCCGACCTTTCCCATGTACTATACGAAGCTCCATTTACACCTGGAGACAGGTGGAAGACCAATTAGAAAGCAATGAGGAAAAGTCTGTCCAATTAGCAACAAGTCAATCTCGAAAAACTTATAAAAACACCAATTTCAAAGACAAAAGAGGCTTCCACCTAGACTACCTGTTGTGTTCGTTTGCCTCCAGCTGTCGTGCTTCCTTTCATCTTTCGTGTGTTGTCACTTCAGATCTTGAACTTTTCACTCAATGCAGCCACGGGACCCCTTCAGTATAGGACCAGATCGACTCCGAAAACAACTTCTGAAGACAACCCAAAGTTCTGAACTTAAGGACCTTTGCCAAAAAAAATATGTAAGCATTTTCGACAAGAATAAACGGTTTCTCTGTGAAATACTTGTTTTTGCTACCTCCTCAAAACAGCCACCCACATATGCATAGACCTTAGACCAGTGATGGTCAACAGTTTTTGCCCCCGGGTTGAATTGGAATGAAAACTTTTTTCATGGGTCTAACCAGAGGCTGCCCTAGGAAGATTTTGAGGTGGTGCAAGATCTCATTGTGGTGTCACCTCATAGAGACTAAATTGTACATAGAGATTACACATACATTTTTCATATTATCATGCCTTATCAAAGTTCTACGCTATACTTAAGAGATCTGTAATGGAGGGTTAACTCTAACCAGACAGCGAGTTGTTGACTCTTTTTTTTTTTTTTTATTTTTTATTTTTAGGTGTTAGAATTTTTCACCGATCTATTCTGACTTGAGTAGCTAGTATTGAAACATTAATCATGGGCCACATAAATCCATTACACGGGCCACATCTGGCCTGTGGGCCGTATGTTGGCCATGCCTGCCTTAGACCATTCCGACGGTAGGAAAAAAATCTTTCCCCCAATTGGCATTCTTATACTAAGAGAGATGTTCATCTCCTGTCAAAAGCTATTGAATCTTGAGTGTTAATCTTAACTATAACCTACTTTCCCTAAAGTATGAAGCTATGTGTAAAGCATTGTTCTACAACTCTGATCAACCTTGGGTCAGTCCAGCTTTTTACATTTACCAGACTTTCAGTGGACCTTTCTTTTCCAACATCCATTGGGCCAAAGCTCTACTGCTACTAACCTGCTTGTAAATAGAATCCTCATCCTCTTTCATATGTTGTCTTAGTGATCTGTAGGTTTACCCTACATAATAATAATCATTACTAGCTTTGGTAAGTCTAATAACATATACTTCCAATCTATCCTCTTTTTTCACACTATCCATATCTGATCTTAGCATCTGCATTACCATAGACATATGTTTAACATCTGATAATATGCTGCATAACCTAGCATATGATGTTATCAATAAATAATTCCATCAACTTACCCTCGACCACACACCTATCCTTACACGTTTCACTGTGCTAGATTATGCTGGGAACCCATACTGAACCAACATTAGCAAGACAGGCCCTAATCATCTCCATTAGTGAAAAATGAAATTGCTTATTTATAAAACTTGCATTGAAAAGGGATGCTTATATAAACAAATAGAAGCTGATATTGAATGGAATGGAAAGTGAATAATTTTTACATTAGATTATTTTATTCATCAAAGTACTCACTCTTGTAATGGTAGTACATTATGAAAAGTAATCCATTTTTTATTAATGTGGTTTCCAAGAATTGTGTTCTATTCATTATCTCTGAAAAATGAGAGAGGATTTATATCCCAAGCTTTATATTGATTGGTTCAGAATTTAATGAAATTTTGAGAGGTGAGTGATAATCTCTCTATACAAGATTCTGGAACATACTTTCTCTGAAAGATAGTTTTTTTTTATAATATATTATTAGAGGAAATGTAAAAAATATATTATTTTTGGTTCTTCTGTTCAACTTCAAAGTACACTTATGAAGAATCTAAAATATATTTATACTTTACTCCTGGATTTTCTAAATTATTTGGGCTCTCTTACATGGCTAGTTTATATGACTGACAAAACAAGTGCAATATAACCTCTGAATAGCGGACACTGTTGGGACCGAGAAGTTTAGAGGTGTCTGCTATTCAGAGATGCATTCTGCTGGCCATATTGAATTTTAACCTGGTCATTATAAAGTGAAGAATACAATGGATTATTGATCGTCAAATTTCATTAGGAATGTGAAAATACTGAAAAGTATACATAGCATATATATATATGCTATGTATACTTTTCACATATATAAAACTATATACTTTATATATATATATATATANATAGAAATATTTGAATTTACAATTAAAATTACATGTTGATGCCTATTATTATTTTTTAAATTACATTTGTGCAAGTATATTTTAATAACATAAATTCGAAAAATTTTCAAAAATTATGTACACAACATTGTGAGTTGTGTGCATTTTAATCTTCAAAAATATATGCACAGCATTTCCCACTTAACACCAGTATTCCATTCCTGGAAATCAGATGTTCTGTGTGAATGTTAACCGGGAATCTCTTCCTCATTAATTTAAATGGAAAAAATTATAATGCATTATATCAACCTAAAACTTTCAATTAATTTCTGAAAATGTAACTAAAACACAATATAATTCCTGTATAAATTACAGACTGTATTACAGACAGGATATAAAATGATAAACACACGGCTTTCTAATCACCAAACAGTTTACTCCAAAAAACACTTGCTTTATATTAAGTAACATATGCAATCTGCATCTGTACTTCAAACAGTAGATATATGACATACAGTGGTATAGCAAATAACGGATCAGTTAGGGAGATTTGTTTTAAAAAATGTACACAAAAATTTACAAACATGGAATAGGTTGGAATACATTCTGAACAATCTCCCTAACACTTCTGTAATATAGGAATTGACTGTTATTAGTCATATTGCAAAAGTATATTTAGGCTTTACTATGAGAATGTTTGTATGATATAATGCTATGATACCTCTTTCAATGCCAGCTATATTTGAAATGCATATTCCATTCCTTAACACTTAGGACAGTTTTCATAACATATACATATGATCACAACATTCTAACCAGTTGTATTTTGAATATAATTTGAAACTTTTCCTGTGCATTGTTTTGTTAAAGATATATTTACATCTCAAAAATTCATTACAAGTTTATCTTATATAAACATTAGCTGAAAAATTGTATTGAAAGATACATTCTGTAAAGTTTGGATGTTAAAAAACCAAAAGTGTTCTGCCAGGAAACAGAGCAGAAAGAGGTTAAGTAGAGAAAGGCAGTACATATATATATTTAATTATTTTTACAGTAAAATTTAAGACATGCAAACAATGTTCTTATAGTCACTAATTCCCACTGTTAGTGTAGTAATAATACATATCAAAAGATTAAAAGTGAAATTTCAGCTAATCAATTCAAATTACTAAACTTTAGAGAAATGAAATTAGCAGATAATTTTGATGTATTCATATTAAGGTTAACTTTTGACATTATATAGCATTCCAAGTTTTTTTTCAAATATTCAAATACATCCAAATTAATATGATAGCATTGTAACATTGCTAACTGATTTCTTTAGTAAATTATAAAAGTTCATTTATTAAAAAATGTATTTCTAGGTAGGTTATGGACAATGGCATCCATTATTTAAAGTGTCCACTATTTGAAGGGTCTGGAAATTGTAAAAATGTTTGTTAAATAGAGGTATCTACTATTCAGGAGTGTCTGTTAATGGAAGTTTCACTGTATTTAGATTATTTACAATTTAAGTAAATTTTAGAAGGTTTTAAATTTTAATTTTGTGTGCAATTTATTCAAAAATGTCTTTGTGATTGATTTTAATTTTTTTTTCAAATTTTATGACATTGTCTGTTATTATAGAAATAATATGATATATTAAAATTTTAGATCGGCCTTTGTCAGAAAGAGAAAAAGTTACATTACCAGTCGTGAATAATTGGTTCAATAATCGAAGAAAAGAAGCTAAGAAACAATTGAGACAGCATCATGGTAAATGATTTTTGTTAGGTTCTGTAGATTTACTATGTAATGCTCATATTCTTTTAATATAATCTAGTGTGAAATGGAGTTTGATTAGTTTATTAATCACACTATTTGGTTTGTTGGTTTGCTATAGTTAAAACATGAATTCATTTTTGACAAAGTTGAAATCTTGTTTTATAATTTTACACCTGTTAATTCATCAAGACATTAATAGGCTACAGTTAGAGCCTTTCATGATAATAAGGATCATGAGTTCTATAAGAGAATTGCCAATGGCAAGAATATACAGATAAATACCATATTTGAAGTGCTTGAAAGAGTAGCTGAGGTTAAAAGGAATTACACCAATAATTTGTACAATAAATTTAGTCTTATGCAGGCTAGATATGGGATGTCACGTATATTATTTAACAATACAGAAGCTGATTAGAACATCAGAATTACTATCTTAGTGGAAAATATGTTTAATAACTCAATCGATCAAGAAATAAAAAATTATGAAATTCAAAATTTCATTCATGGTATATTAATAACTTAAGCTTTTCTCCTTCAAACAGTTATATTAATTTTCAAATCCCATTTAAGATGAAAAGGTTTTGTATGTAGTTTAGATTGAACAGTTTTTATTTAGTGGTCAATGTGAATTATCTGAATATCAAGAATAGTCAATGCAGAATGTGTCAGCATCAATTATCTATTTACCATTTAATTTTCATATGTAAAGAATGTATAAATCTTAGAGGACAATTTGGTATTTCTACTTTGACTATGTATAAATCTATGGAAGAACTGTACAACAAATTATTTCAAATGAGTCCAACCATGATAACAATAGTATACAACTTTTTCAACAGATGTATTAAACTGTTAGAGGATCATAGTGGCAAAATAGAAAATGAGCAAATTTTTTTTTCTCTTTAACTCTTTCTGCCATGTGGGCACTAANGGAAGAACATCGTTTTTAATTACCATAAAATCGGTTAATTTGTTAACCATTAGTAAAGTTCAAAATACACACACACACGTCAGTTAACTTCAAACAATATATATATTATCAATAAACGTATGTACAGTTACAAAGTTCACAAATCAAAACAAACATTTACAAAATGTTAATTATAACAAAGTTCATCACATGTATCCACTATCACAGGTCCGTCGAAAAGACACCTTGCAACAAACTAACTCTAAAGTCCTTTACAGCCCAACGAGATGAGACAAGCTTCGGGACCAGCTTAGGTGAACTAAGACCAAACATGAGTCCACGGTGAACTGAATTTCCCGCCACAACTCAATCCTTTTATAGGATTGAAGCAGAATTGGATTCCACCAATCAGCGCTTAGCCGCGCTACAAGACGTCCGCCGATGGTTCGATGTCTCTCAACCAATCAGTGGTTGAGTTTTCAAGCGTCGTTCGTCGAACGATTGGAAAAGCGCGGGAAAACTGTGAGCTATACGATTTTTATCCCGACACTATTTGTCTTTCATTGCTTTCGTCTTTATTTTTATTATTTTCTTCTTCAAATCCTTTTAATCCAATTGCATCACCGCAGACATTTTCATTAAGCCGTGAAACATTCCTATTTAATTCAAATTCAGTTTCTAACATTTCTTGGTTTGTTTCAGGTGATACAAGAATCATTTCTTCTTCAAGTATCTTTCTAGATTCATTCAATGTAGAAAATTTGTCTACATATTCTTTGCACTCTGTGACAGCCAATTCGTTACAAATGGTAGACATTTCGTCCATTTTTGTCATTACATTTGAATTGCATTGTTCAATTTGAGAACCAGTTAATTTTGAACTGATTGATAGTGACTCACAAACAGATAACTCGTGTTGAGGTGTTATTAATACATTTTCTTCGCCATTGCATTCTTCAAATATTTCGTTTGTATTCTCTTTGTCAGAAACATCATCTTCGCTCGAGATCACATCTGATTCAATGCTATATTCACTTTCCGACAAATCGTCTGCAGAGTCAGGTTCCTCTTCCTCATATATAATTTCTGATACTAAAGAATATTTCTCGAGTTCCAAGAATGCTCTATATAACGGTCAAAATGTATAGCCTTCATTTACAATTGTAGTGATTTCCTCTGGAGACAGAGAAGCCTTTGGAATGTTCTTAATAGGAGACTCTTCTGTATCTTCGGATTCATGAAAAATTCCTTCACTTGTGTTGTCTGTAATTCCATTTTCAGAGAGTTTTGGTTCTTCGTCTTGTACAACGCGTTCCTCTGAATTACGTACATTGGAACTGTTTTGTTCCACGTCAGTTTCAGACGTTTCTCTTTGATCACAGTCTTTCGTTTTAAACTCAGAAACGTTAAGGTGCTGATCATTGGTATCTGATGGAAATTCAAAAGTTTCTGATAATAGGTTTGCGTTTGGTTTTACTTCTTTTGAAGAATTAATAGCAGAAGACTCATTTGTGGAAAGTTCAAATGGCAGCTGTCCATAATCGGATAATTCTGGCACCAGACTACGTTGATGCACTTCTGTTGGCGTCAAGTACTGCAATAGAACTGGAGGAGGTTCATACAGGTTTATTTCTGCAAGAGGCCAATATTCATTTCTTTCTTGTTCTGGTCCATATCCACTTATATCTGGATTTGGCCGATATTCATTTCTGTATTCTACCGGCCCATATCCACTTATTTCTGTATTTGGCCAATATTCATTAGTGTATTCTATCAGCCCATATCCACTTATTTCTGGATTTGGCCAATATGCATTTCTGTACTCTACCAGCCCAAATCCACTTATTTCTGGATTTGGCCAATATTTGTTTCTGTACTCTACCGGCATATATATACACTTATTTCTGGATTTGGCCAATATTCATTAGTGTATTCTACCGGCCCATATCCATTTATTTCTGTATTTGGCCAATATTCATTAGTGTATTCTACCGGTCCATATCCATTTATTTCTGGATTTGGCCAATACACATTTGAGTATTCTCCCAGCCCATATCCAATTCTTTCTGGATTTGGCCAATACTCATTTGTGTATTGTTCCGGTCCATATCCATTTATTTCTAAAGGATGTCCATATTCATTTGTGTTAGGTCGCGTTTCAGAAACTTCTTGTTCAGGCCAATATTCATATGTATTTGGTTGTGGCCCATACATATTTGTTTCTGGAGGTGGCCAATAATCAGTCATTTGTGGTTGTGGCCAATATACAAATTAATTTGCTTGAGGTTCATATTGCTGAAACTCTGACGACATTCCACTTTGTACAAAGTCTGTCGTCGGCCCATATTCGGGCATTCCAGTCCACGGATTATATTGTGGAAATAGAAATGTATACTGATAAGCGTACATAACATAATAGTCATTGCCAAATAAAGAATATCTTTGAATATAAAAGCACTGAAAACTTGGAGAACTCATTTTGTAGCATAAAATACGCTTTCGAAAAATTCGCATCCAACAATAATCTAGTTTAAAATTAGATTAATGTAGTACAAGTTACTACACTGATTGATAAATATGTTTCTTTTTTAAGGTGTAATCTGTCAATCAGATTTATATGTCATAAAATATATATAATGCAGTGGCGTGTGTTGACATTTGATCATAGGAAAGCTGTGCTGGCCCTGGATAATCATTGGAAGCATTATATGAGATTTTGGTGTGTAGCATCCATGAGCTAAACTGTGTGAGGTTTGTGCTCTGTAAAGTGCATGTGCAAATGTGTATAATCTGGCTGCTTTGCACCATTCAAATAATTTTACAGTAGAAGCTGTCCCATATTTGACAATACAGTGCTTCCACTGGAAATATGCATATATGAATTTATATTCAAATATACAATAGCAATCTTATCATTGTTTTTTACATGTAGTATAGAAATTTGTAATAAGATAAAATTAATATTTTACTATAACTGCATTATGTAACTTATTACAAATTTCTATACTACACATGAAAAAGAAAGATGAGATTGCTATTGTATATTCGAATGTTAGTGGCGGAGTGGAAGCACTGTATTGTCAGCATCCAAAAAGCCAGATTTGCATTTGTGCTTTACAGAGCACCAACCTCACCCGGTTTAGCTGGTGAAAGCCTAGGGACCTTGGGTGGATGCTACACGTATACTGCATCCAATTCTATCCAGGACTGGTTCTGGACTGTTAGACGCCTGCCCGCTAGATATTTGGCAGCCCTTGCCCGATTACGTGAATCACGAGTAGATTTATAACTTAACCCAACCGATAAGAATTTACTGGTATGTTTTTATGATAGTTCTGTATAGTTGACAGTAGTTTAAAAAATCCATTAAAATATTTGATATTTTTATTCCGCTCTCCAATTTTATATTACTCGCGGATTTCAATGTTAAACCAGTGATATTATGATTTCGTATACCCCATCTCTAAAGGGATGTAGAAAAAACGTGTACAATTCTTGTATAATGCTAAAAAATTAACCATTACTTTGATAGCATCATTTACAACTAAATTTAATGAATGAGAGAGATGCATGAGGTACAGAAAAAGCTCTAGAATTTATTTTCCTTAAATTTACAATTTATGTATCCATTGTCATAAAAATTTGTCTTTCTACTTTTTCCCCGAGACTACAAATATTCGAGTACAGAGTAACTGGTTTCGACTTACTTCTACTTAAGAAGTAGTTAAATAATTAAGCGATTAGGGAATTGGGGACATAAACAAAACCCTGATGAAAGAGCTGACATTTTACTTAAACAAAAGCTTAACTGAACCATCTCTAGTCGAGTACNAATACAGTGGGTGATCGGTTAACGAACATAATCCGTTCCAAGACTTTGTTCGCTATCCGAATTGTTCGTTAACCGATTATCGATTTACCATAGGTTTTAATGGAAATTTAATTAATTCGTTCTGGAGACCCCCCAAAATGAAAAATATATACTACTTTCTTACTACGTTTATTTATATGTAATAATAAAAATACATACATACATAGTCTTGCATTTTTAATAGTCATGATTTTTCCATTTGAAAGGGTTAAAGAATCTGTCTAATGTCGATTGCTTTTCTCTCTTCTTCAGGATTTTTTGTAAGTAATTAAATTAATATCTCAGATGTGATCTTTGTTACTCTTTTAGCTGCTTGAGTTTTCTTGATTATACTGTATTTTTCTTAAATACAGTAAGATTGAATTTCGGCCTACTGTACACCTGTTTGCGCCATACTGCCTAGCAACATTAGGCATCTTCTGCCCACTCTCTATCTTTGTTATTATACTCTCACCTTTCGAAAAGAAAAACAGACGCAAAACTTAACGAGTGCCTACCCGACAGTCTCGTGAATACATAAAAGAATTGTTTTGTCAGAAAAATAAAAGGCTGGTATTACAAGGGAGAGTTTCAAAGTTCGGAGGAATACTATCCGATCGGTATAAACCTGCTTAAGCGTCGATGTCGACGCCTCCCGCACTCCGAAATGTTTCGAATTGTTACCTGAAAACAAGAGAAAATCAATCGGTATTCATTATTTTACATCGCTTCTTCTTGTGTTTATTCTGTGAGGTGTTCGTTATCCGATCATATGTTCGTTGTCCGAACATAAAAATCTTTCTCGAAAGTGTTCGTTATCCGATCATATGTTCGTTGTCCGAACATAAAAATCTTTCTCGAAAGTGTTCGTTATCCGATTTGTTCGTTAACCAATCTGTTCGTTAACCGATTACCCACTGTATCTACAGAAATTAATTTTTATACAAGTTTTTAGAAATTTTATTTTGATGGCTAACAGATTTTGTCTACATTTCTTAGTTGTGACAAACATAAAATTTCTGTTTGTGTAAAGGTTAATTTTTATAGAAATTGTATACTATTGTATCATAGCTTTAAGGAATAATGGGCTACAAACCTGATTTATTGTTAGTATTAATTTATATACTAACAGCAGATGAGCCCGGCATTGCTCGGGCAAAAAGTAATGATAGCGAAAATTAAGATTATTAGATTATAGCCAATCTTACCTGTTTTTATTAGGTGCAAGAATTAGGTTAACCCTCTTCTGAGACTAATTAGAGAATTTTTAGATGGGTCTAAAAACATGTTTGATTTCTCGCAAAAAACCGCATTTAAAATAGTACAGTAAAATCCAAATTCAGGGTAATCCTTTACTTTCTCCCTCTCCTCTGTGGGGACAATTTTGGAAAGTCTGTTCTTTGTCTACATTCTCCAATAAAATTTATGAAATAAACATAAAAAGACAGGAATCGTATTATACAGTATATATACACACACACACACACACTTTTTTAAAAATAAAAAGCAAATTTTTATATTATTTTTTAATTATAAATTAATACAAAAATGTCAATTTGGATGCATAAGTATTGTGAGGTGTCAAGTCAACATTGTAGATTATGTCCAATGTTCAATATAATGAAACTTATTTTAAACAAATAATATACAAAACTGAAAATGGATAATTTTATACTATTACTAAATGCAATTACAGATGACAGTTGTGATTAGAATTACTATATCATCATCATTATATCAATTTCCATACAAAAACTTGTTAAATTTTCATTCAGTTCAAAGAATATATTTTCATCACAATATTGTTCAGTTTGATCCTTTAATGCTCTAAACTCTAAGAGAAAATATCATAACCAGCTAAAAACAGTCTCTTGGTGTCGAATTGAAAACATTCCCCAAAAGGTATGATAAGTCCTCAGATTAGAAGCTAATATAGAAGCTTGATAGCATTAAAGAGAATATCATGTTTGAAATTAACTGTTATTTGTGCAACAAATTCTTTTTATGCTTTGATAGAGTGAAATGGGACTTATTTAATTATTTTTATAAGAGATTTGAAAAATAATAAAAAATGATATATTAGGAAAATGCTATAATATCTAATTAAATTTGAGTTAAGTTGGAATAGACAATATATATCTAGTGTATAAACGTTAGGTAAGGTTTGCATATTTAATGTAATATTTTTAAATAACAACAATCATAAAAAAATAAAGCTATAGATGAGACAAATATAATACTTATTAAATTGTTATATGCTTCAAATATAGTTTTGTGAATCTTATGCTAAAATATATTGTAAGGATTTTTCTAGTGATTTTCAACAAGTACAGAAAGTTCAATTTACCTAATCTATACAGTTTTTAAAATACAGTGGGTGATCGGTTAACGAACATAATCCGTTCCAAGACTTTGTTCGCTATCCGAATTGTTCGTTAACCGATTATCGATTTACCGTAGGTTTTAATGGAAATTTAATTAATTCGTTCTGGAGACCCCCCAAAATGAAAAATATATACTACTTTCTTACTATGTTTATTTATATGTAATAATAAAAATACATACATACATACATAGTCTTGCATTTTTAATAGTCATGATTTTTCCGTTTGAAAGGGTTAAAGAATCTGTCTNAAATAAAGTTAAGAAAGCTTTATTCAAATATATAAGCATTTAACAAACTTTTTTTTAAAACCGAAATAATTGGATTCTTTACAATGTGAATATTGTATAGTTTTATATTCTATTAAATGGTAATGTTTATTATATGTTAACATTTTGTATTCAGGTATTAAAAAATCAGGTTTTTATAAGCAGAAATTTGATTGATACTATTTCATATCCATTTACATATTAAGTGAATAATATTGTGAATTAAGTATCACATCAGTATATATAAATTGTACAGACTTGTTATTTGGTCTAAAAAGAGATTGAGACTGACAAAAATTAATTTGTGAAGTACTGGCATTATTATTATTTAAATGTTTGAAGTAATTTTAAGATTGTTTTAATGCTGATAAAGTTAATAGAATGAAAAGTTTTATTTTTTTGTTCCTTATAATTGAAGGAATTGGGCTTATATATTGAGTATCAATTGAAAATATGATTGAATAATTTCTAAATAGATAATTATTATTTTTTAAACTGTAATTAAATGTTTAATTTCATACACAATAATTTTATATAGTAAATTTGAATATAATTTTGCATTATTTATTGCCAAATGAAAACATATCAACCTATATATGAAATCATACATTTTACAAACAAGAACCAAATGAAACAGATTAAATCATTTTAGTTAACCTTTATTTAATAAAATCAATCATAATTTTTACATAGTTGAAATGATTTGCAAATTATCAGACTACAATATTTGATGTCTAAAATTATTGCAACCATTCTAAGTGTTAGAAACTAGAATATTGATATTTTAATAATTATTAAATTCTTACAAAATTCTTATTTTTATATTTGTATTTGAATATTTTTCAGTCTTTTAATTAAGGATAAAAGTATATTATGAGTATTGTTTAAAACTTTAATTACTAAAAGAACAAGTTTACATTTTATTTTATATAAAAATTGAGGAAAAAAAAAGTTATAAAGTGTAATCTTTGTATTTACTTTAATTTAGCCTTCATTACTATTGTTTATTGTAATAGAAAAATTATTCATGCATATCTGTCAGTTGCATCATGTGCATTGAACATATCTTAGATTTTTCTTAGTGTCTAATTTTTTAATGATAATTCAGATAATATATTTACCTATATCTGGTACAGTCTCTTAACTTTGACATGTATGTTTTTAAACAATATCCTTTGGCATTGTTGAAAGCATCTTTGAAAATCAATTATTGATTTTCTTTGACTTCATTACTGTTTTATGTATTAAATCTGATTTCAGTCAGATTGATACTAGTCAATAATTTTATGTATTAACTTCCATAAATTAATAATTATTATTATTAATTTATGGAATTTATGGAAATTAATAATAATAATTTATTATTATTAATTTATATTTAAAACATTGTCCATATATCAAACATCTTCCTCTTTATCATTATATTTTTATTATTAATTCTATACTATAGTTCTTACTATGGATTTTAATATTTCTTAATATTGACTTTTAAATGAAATTTAAAAAAGTAATTCTATTAAAATATATAAGTTGATTATCTTTACAGTAAATAGTTCAGAGTTTGAAATATTCTTTTGCTTAAACTTAGGTTTCTTCATTCCATTTATCAAGTCAAAGAATAAATATTGTAGCAAAAACATTGTATAACATACTTCAAAAAAGTGATGTAGTTAATATAATAGTAGATATTGTTAATGTTGTTAATTTTAATATTATCAATATTATTTAAAAATGGGGAATATAAAAATGTTTTAATGCTTCATTAATTTTCAGTAAATTAAGAATAATGATGTATAATGTTTAAAATGATTGTATCATTTTTCATTTAGTAGAAATTTTTATTATAATGGTTATTCTTTTCCATTAGAATCAGATTTTTAAACAATTGAGTTAATTGATGTAGAATAAAAAATAAATAATTAAACCCATTTTCAGTTAAAGAAAGATAAATTTAAAAAGGAGAATACAATATTTTAAATTATGGATATAATTTAAGTATGTGAAAATGTGTGTTTAAATTTTATTATTTATTTATTACTCAATCAAATATTTATAAATAAAAAATAAAGAAATGCAATATTTCTTTATTTTTTTCTTTTGTATTTTTATTCTTTTATATAAAATTACTGAAATGAACTACATATTTTTAGCATATTTCCTTGTTTTAGCACTTTAAATGACATATTAGGTTTGTTCAATTGGTTGAGATAGTGCACATTTTTACATACAATGACATCATTCTTTCGAATATCTTATTTTAAAACTGCAGAAATGATGTCAAATTGACAGTAAAAAAATGTGCACTATCTCAATCAAACAAACAGACCCATTGTCTCTCAAACAGAACAATTATTTTATTTTATTTAAAGGACTAGAAGCATTAATTAATTAACAACAATTATTTATATTTAAGTCCTCATTGAGAAATACATCACATCTGAATTTTGATATTCATGTAAATGTTGTGCAAAAACATAACATAATTATCAATATTTCAGTAACAAGAAAATTAGTCACACTGCAATAGAAAAAGGTCAATTTTTCCTATTTAATTTAATCTTGGACTATAATATTATCATATATTTTCATTTACTGTATTATGTTTTTATAGAATACAAACAAGACAAATAAGTACATCAGTATTATTCTATTTTATTTTTAGTAATGTGTTTGGATATGAAATAGTGTCAACACATCACAGGTTCATTTGGTTGTTTAATAATCCAAATGAAGTACAATTTTTTTTAACTTTAAGAAATTTGTATTATATACAACCTTTTCTTTTATTACATATCTAGTTTTTGAAAATGTCATCAGTCACTATAGTCTTTTAATTAGTTGTAATTGCTATAAAAAGACATAATTCAAATGTAATATATTTTGCTATGTATATTTTCTGTATTGTTTCAGAATTCTTGCAATTGTTATCACGTGTTCTCTTCAAGAGAATAATATAAGGTTTTTATCAACCTTTAAATATTTTTATGACATTTTGAGCTCATTGAAGTGCAAGGATTAAATCCATTGTTATTTTTTCATTAATGGAATATGGTTGGGAAGATAGATATATTGTATCTGAATGCCCATTATATGATTTTTTAGTATTCATGATAAGCCCTGGAAGTAAAATGGCAGAAACTTAAACTTGTAATGGTGCCGTGGATTCTGTCTTCCGCCAGAAGCACATTTTTCGAATCAGCTCAAATTTTCTTAATGTAAATAATTTTATTCTGTAATTATTGTTGAATTATTTTGAATTTTTATACATATTCACAAATCTAGTTTTATTCATGAACAAATTAAGCCAGGTATTAGTTTTAGAAGCTGTAAAGATAGAAGAAATAATTACCTCATACATCCTATATTTTTCATCACTGAATAATGTGCCAGATATCAATAATGCAGGGAATATCTATAAAATATGCCATTATTCCATTGTTTTATCATAGCAACAAAAAAAAGTGTATATATGTATCACGAATAAAAAAAAATAGAATTTATGCTGTATACACTTCTCATAAAAAATATGGTTTCTACAAAAAGTTATGTACATTTTTTATATTACTTCATGAGAAAATATAATTCTCTCATAATTATATGTAAATATCTGCTGTGTAATATATAGTTTTGATTTATGTAATTGACTTTATAAAATAATGCATTGCAGTTTACATATATTATTACATTATATGTAATTAACAAAAATACTGTATTTTGGTTCTCAAACTGTAATGAGTCACAATTGATCAATCATATTGTATAAATCATAGAATCATAGTTCTGAAACCCCATAAGCAAATCTGACGTGCAATTTATATTCAAATATATAAACAAAGCACTTTACTCAGGAATAAATAGCATTGACTCAAAGTTATTTTAAATTTCAATATTTTAAAATACTTTGTGTTGTATACCTCATTTATAGATGCTAAACTTTCCAGTTGTGTTCAATATTTATTAATAGATATGTTATAATTTATAAATGTTTAGTTTTTAATAGATATTTTTTTTTAATTTTATAAATTTCAAATATTATTTGAAACTAAAAGAAGATATCAGAAATTTAGAATGTTAATTTGCCAGGAACAAATGAATACAAATTTATAAATGTAATGATTTTGAACTTTAGAATATCATTATTATGATTTTATTATGTGTGTTCAAACTGGTTATTATTGTATGTATTAAAAAGAGTACAAATAATCCCATTTGTTGGGAATAATATGCTCACATGTCTGTTGGTTGGTATGTAAATTTTCCACAGACAATTTTCTATAATATTTTTTTTAATTTCTTATATGTGGCAAAATACCCTAAAAAAAAAAAAATTCAAGTGAACTTATATTTGCAATAATATTGCAACTAATTTGAACGCACATTGGCCAATATTTCAGAGGGATTAAAAAATAAAAAGAAACTAATATTTTTTACTTTATTTATTTGTGGTGTGGTATTGTTAAAAGCCAACTTGTCAAATACGACAACTTATACGACAAAAAAATTGGTGGTGGCTTTGATTACTTTTTAGAGTTTATTGGTTGTGAAAATAGCATATATATATTATAAATATATATATATTTGTATACTGGCATATGTCAATTTATACAAATTGTAATGAAAATATTTATGACAAATAAATTGATTTCTGCAATGTGTTCTGTATTTTTAGAACTGTAAAAAATAATACATACAATTGATCTATTTATATTTTCTAAACATATTTCTTTTAAAACTTTAAAAGAGTACAATTAATATATAATTTTGGCAGATTCCATACAATCAAAAATATTTTCAAATTCTTGAATTAAATTTGGATAATCTTCACAGATTGACTCAAATATCTTTTTCATTTTGTTTAAATTATTTTTTTCCATGTTTAAGGCACTAGAAAATGCCGAAATTTTTGAAGACATAACATATTTTCCATTTCTGATGGCTTCATAATATTTTGTGGCTTCTTGCTTCAAAACCAACTTCATTAAATCCTAATAAAAAAGAAAAAAATTAAAAACATGTAGATATTAGATCAGAATCTATCAAATTATTGTTCTAATATATAGAAAGTCTCATTTATATAAAACTTGAAGGATTTAAATGAATTTCTAAAGTTTAACTGTTCACCTATCACATGCTAAAAATTTTCATAGTTACCAATATTCATGTAGACCTATGGAAATGTTTTTTTACTCTTCCATTTTCCTTTAATTATTTATTTTCTAAGAATTAAAACATTTTATTTTTATTTTGTTATGTAATTAAAGAAAACCATTTGTATTAACAATGCAATAAACAGTTTTTAAGCAGCAAATTAAAACATTTCTGTTTTAACTTAAAACATATTTTCTGTTATAAATATACAATTAGAAATTTATNAAATAATTTGGAAATTTCATTATTCTAGAATCCATGGGCACATTTGAGACAATACATGTGCTTACTTAAATAAAAAAAATCTAATAACGAAGTTTACACTGAAGATTTTCGAAACCATGTTGTACAAGAGATACCTGTATATGTATAAGTAAATTATTTTTTCTCAATGTTTTAAAAATAAATTGGAGATTATGAAAAATCTTAAAGCAAAATTAAAATTTATAACTGGAAACCATTTAATTTAACAATATGAGTTTTAGAAAAAATTTTGTTTTAAATAAACTTAATAAAGTTTATTATTACTTTACAAATTATTCAAAAGTACAAATTTTAGTCTGAAATTTGAATAAAAAATTTCAAATTACATTGTCATATTTTAAACAGAAAATTGATTAGTTTTTTACCATAAATGTTTCCCTTTCTATGTTATGTATTTCAATATCTAAAACAGCAATTTTTTTCTCTAAGTCAGATATTTGAAGTTTTAGATCATCAAGTTTTTGTTGTTGTTGTTCTGTTTTTCTGCAGGATATAATTTCTTCCTCCTTACAGGCAATATCCTAAAGTAATGTAAATTTTTATAACTACAGTAATTTGGAATTAATATATCATTCATTATGCAATTAAAAATTCATTTTTTTTTAAATTTTATTCTTTCTACAATATAACAATTATATAATACATCTCTATATCAAATATTTTGGATAATGGATTTATTCTAATCAATTATCAATGTTTTCATATTCTGTATAAGCAAAACAGTGAAAACTTGGATTTTGTGACCAGGAGAATGATACTTGGAAATATACCTATTTCCAAAGATGCAAATTCACCTGGATTTTCAATTTGCTCACATAAAATTACAGAAAACATAAGCAAAATGAATATGTCCTAAAGTATAACCATAAAATATGACCATAAAAAATTTAGAAATGAGTGGGTTTTTTTTAAGATTTACAATTATACTGTAAATAAATTTCACAAATCAGCCCCATAATGTTCTCATTATACTGTCTTTGGTTGTGGCATTCAAAGTCCTAATTGCTATTTTTTTGTGACTAGGACAATGATATTTTTGAAATGCAATTTATCTATTTTTCAGAACATTCATAATAGATTTAGTACTGAAGTAACTCAGAGTTTATTCAGTACTAACTCTATCATGAATGTTCTGGAAAATAGATAAATTTCATTTCAAAATATTGGTGGCTTAGTCACCAAGAAATAGAAATTAGCAACTGGAAAATGACACTTACTACCCAGGAACAGTGTTGTTAGAATTTTTTATTGTAATTTTCAAATTTATGATTATGAAGAGTATACATTCCTCATAATTCATAATCATTGTCCACTGTTAAAAGGTGCATTGATTAATTCAGCTGAATAACTATAGTAGCTAGTTTATCCTGGTATAGTAGTTTATTGGATTATTGAAATTACTGTATTATATTAATTGTATAATAATAAAAGTACAGTATATTATTAGAAATTATAAATGTATAATTACCTGCTCTAGAGACTTAATTATTCTTTGCAGATGTTTAGTTTCTAAATAAAATTTTTCACTGTTATTTTTTTTGCAGTTTTTATTGTAAAATTTCAATTTAGTTGTAAGTGATGCATAAATGTCAATTTCCTTCTGTTGTTCTAATATAATCTCAGTTTGTATTCGTTTTAAATTATATTCTTCATTCTTATTTAAAATAAAATTTGATTATTAATCTCCATAATATTACATTATATATCAATAAGTACATTAAAATACAATTATAATTATCTGTAGAGATGCCTCAAATTTCAGGTACACATTTGGATACAACGTTTTATTATATATACAGATGTATCTGATGATATAATAGGGCATATATCATTTTAATTATCTCTATGGGTACATCATCCTTTTTGCCTATGACCATATTATCTATTGCACACCTGGAATAAGAACTGTCATCTAGAACTTTCTTCCTTTCAACCCAACCAGCATGCATCAGATTTCCATCCTCTACAAAGTATTTATCCCTGCGCGAATCTCATGTGAATTCTCTCTCTTGCAACCACTAGATAGGTAGGTTAAGTTGATATATTGTATCATGTACTCCTTTTTGTTGAAATTTAACAGTTATTTGGTTGTTAATGTTAGTGTCTGAGTACTTTACTTCCATCAGGCTGTCTTTCCGTCTCCATCACGCGGAACCAATTGCTTGCGCACATGGCCACTCGTATGATCTACTGATTAATCCAAACTAAAATCGCTGTTGTGGCTCCCATGTCAACTGAGACAAGGTGGTGTCAGTCCTGACAAGAGATCAAAGAGGTGTCGACTAGATACTTTAGAGGTCACAATACTTTAATAACAGTACTAGATACTCATTCAGAAGGTTTAACTCAGGTGTTAGTATGTAATAAATTACTGTTTATTCTGCAATAGAAAATAANCTTTCTGATTTTTGACTTCGAGATGAAGATCTGAGTTTAGTCCTTTCAACACTAATAGAATATACAGTGATTGCCTAGAAACGCTATTAATTTCATGTAACTTTAATGAAATTTTCTAGTATGTTTAATAGCAAAATATCAGCAATTATTGTATAAGTTTGGAGGGCTCCCATGTCAACTGAGACAAGGTGGTGTCAGTCCTGACAAGAGATCAAAGAGGTGTCGACTAGATACTTTAGAGGTTACAATACTTTAATAACAGTACTAGATACTCATTCAGAAGGTTTAACTCAGGTGTTAGTATGTAATAAATTACTGTTTATTCTGCAATAGAAAATAAAAAGAGCTCAGGATATATGACTAAATATGTAAAATCATCAAAAACAATGACCATGCTCAACTATTTTTGCAGGAACTGTCATCAACTGTAATTTTAAATATTGTTCTATCTTTTGAATGACATTTTCATTTTTTATTGATGCAGTACCTCTTGCTATTAAGGCTTACAAAGTCCTCTTTACTTCTAGACTTTATATTTGAGAGACTGAAAAGACTGGATTTCAAAGGCATCATGAAGTTGTTATCAGCAATTGTAAACTCATTATGAGCACAGAAACACTCAAGCTGGCCTTCTTTGGTACCAAACTGATTAAGCCAAATATGTCTGCTTATGTGACATCAGATAAAAACTGATGAATAACTGAATTGAAGCCCTTCTCTTTTTCCTAAATGTGGATAAGATAGCAGATTGTTGTTTGCATCTTTGATAAAAATTCCTTCTGTTTCTGCAACAATGTGTTGTAGTGTGTTGATAATGCTGGAATGAATTGTAATCATTTTTTAACAGTCCCAGCACAAATTCCATTGTGGCATTTGTGTTGGACTGTTATCATGGTAAATCATGGCATTTTTTTTCAAATGCCAGAAGGCATGTTGGTTCTTTATAAGTAGCTAGGATGTGAAATTTCTTGTGGTTGTTTTTTGTAAAACCACAACATGTTCAGGTCATTTTTCCACTCTGAGTATTTTGATTTTTGAGCCTAATTAATACATTATAAAGTCTAAGAAACATAAAACATTTTCAATCAAAAACATAATTTGTAATGTTAACAAGGATATGAATAAGATAGTATATTACCTGTGCTACTCTTAGATTTAAAAATAATTTCATAAATTCAGTTTAAAACATGACTGAATTAAATAATTCCTATTTGAAATTAACTAAAATCAAACATCAAATTACTTAAATCACTAAAAATTTCATTCTGTATATAACATTAATTTTGGAAATGGAAAATATTCAATTATATTAGTTATGAAAAAATAAATAATCAAATGACATTAATTAAGTAATATTATTTTAATTACTATTAACATTTTTATTTATTTACTTAATTTACTTAAGTATGAATCAAATACTTAATTATTTTTTATAAAATATATTATTTCTGAAAATAAAAATAAGTATTCAAATTACTTTGAATAATTTTACCTTCAAATTATGAAGTGTTATCTTCATTGCCTGAAATTCTTCTTTGAATAAAGCTGAATGCAATGTTTGTCTTGTTTCTAAGGCCAATTTAAGTTTCTTCTCCCATAGGAAAATTTCATGTCTAAATTCAAAATTTTATCTTATATTAATTATATTTTATTACTTATAGCACATTTTATCATTCAAATGAATGACAAACTGTGTAATATTAATTCATTCCAAATGTAATGGAAAAGTGAACATAGACAACTGAACTTTTATACTGAAAAAAATTTAATCTAAAATGCATTAAACAGACAACAAAAGGAGATGATGGTTTAATAATGGTGAGAGAAACGGCGTCTGTGCACAAGGTTGGTTTAATTCATTGTGTAAATGGAATAATAGATCAGTATGCATATGTTGAAATTTTGGAAAATGTTCTTCTCTTGCTCACGAAAAATTAGTATCAGATTAGAAATTTCAAGCAATGATCCTGAACACACTTTGAGGCATACCAATAAGTTTCTTAGAATTAATAATGTTACAACTTTAAAATGACTATTCCAATTGTCCAATGTAAATTCAATCAAAATGCTATAGATTGCCATTGATAAAATAATCAAAAGGACAAAGAAATCCAATTTCAATAAATTTTATGAAGATATTGAGCAATAGTGCAATAGTGAAAATAATGTTCTTTATTACGTTCACCTGTGAACTTAATAAAGAACATTATTTTTAAACTGTAAGACTAAATATCTGCATCCATAATTCCAGTATAATAAGTCCTGTTAATATATAGAATGTACTAGTATACAAAAATAAATTATAAACAGTGTTAAAAAAGGACAAAAAGGCATAATAATTAAACTTCAGATGTTAATTTAGTATCAAAAACATAAAATATTTGAGTAGCCCAAGACATAGCCAAAGATTGAAGCGCCACAGCACTGGCAAAAATTTAAATTTGCCGACTGGAATTCTTTCAGATGATTGACTTTCGGAAAATCGACGCTCTACTGTATTTTTTTTTTTCACATCTAAACAACTTATGTTGTAGAACTTTGAACCATGAAAATATATAAAGTTGATACTCAGACTTTATTGATCATGTTGAAACAATAAATGTGTAGCAGCCGATTCGTGAAATTCCCACTGCCACGAGAGGGAGCAGAGAAGGATATAAAAAGCCATCACCCATCACCTTTCCCACTGTTTGTGATTCCTTGTACAGTGTTCACAATGATTGTGAACTCTGAACTTTTTGTTGGTGAACAACACTACAAATGTAATCAGAGAGGAAGAGCAAAAAAAAAACTCCTGGGAAAGGGGTCAATCCCCAGATGATTCTGTAAATTTTCAGTGGCAGTCGAAGAATCTAATTGAAACGAGAGAGTCATGTCCAAGATAAATTGGAAATTAATAAAATATTAGTACACCATATAATGTTAAGTTTCTCAAAGACTGTTAAATGACTCTTGATGAGTTTTGCTAACAAAATTAGATAAAATTTAAGCATCTGACCAAATATTGAGAAAGTAATTCAAAACAATGTCTTCAAAGAAGTAGCTGGGACAGTGTCTTAAAGGTTGATTTTAAAAAGTATTTTTAAAAATAATAATTTTGTAAGTCATCATTTAATTGTTATGTTTCTTTAGTGGTCTTTTTACTGAGGCTATGCTTTTTCTAGTACTATACATAATGACTCAGAAGATAAAAGTTCTTTCTAAAAAGGCTAAATAAAAAGCTTTCTGATTTTTGACTTCGAGATGAAGATCTGAGTTTAGTCCTTTCAACACTAATAGAATATACAGTGATTGCCTAGAAACGCTATTAATTTCATGTAACTTTAATGAAATTTTCTAGTATGTTTAATAGCAAAATATCAGCAATTATTGTATAAGTTAGGAGAAAACTGATTAATAAAGAAAAGAGTTAGATATTATTATCAAAAATAGGATGTCCAACATTAATATAACATGTACTGATTGAAATTATTATTGGAATCCATGAAATTTGCAAAAAAATATGATCAACAATTGAAAAGAAAGGTTTAGTAAATTGCATAGTATCTTACTTATTAAAAATGGGATGTGGGAAGGACCTAACTGTAGAAGAAAAGATCAAAATTGATGTATTTCACCAGGAAGGGAGAAAAGTAACTTGGATTGCTAAAAATTTGGGACGACCTCATTCAACAATCTCAAAGTATATCAATAATAAAGATCAACAAACAAGAAAACGAAACAGTGGGTGCAAAGTTCAACAATACCTAGAGAATGACATGCAATTGTTCAACATGCACTGCAAGAAAACACATCTGTCCAGAAAATCAAAAATGAATTGAAGCTGAGCTGCAGTAAATCAACAGTAATTTCATCAATCATTTTGATGAAAGAAACATTGTTTCTTTCATCATTTTGATGAAAGAAACATTGTTTCTTTCATCAAAATGAAGACAGGCAACCAGCTCGAGGAGAAACACAAACACCTTTGATTACAGTTTACCAGAAACAACTTTGAAAGAAGAGAAGGATGGCAAAAAGTAATTTTCTCAGATGAGAAAAAGTGGAATCTCAACGAACCTGATGGTTAATTATTATTATTATTAGGCAGACAAAAGACTAGATCAAAAGCAGTACTCAAAGAGAGTAGCCAGTGGTGGTTTGATGGAATGGAAAGACAGATCTATTATTTATTGAAAGTCAAAACAACTCTCAAATGTATCAGGAGCTTGTCTGGAGGCAGCTCCAAACTTACGGACAGAAAATTGCTGGACAGGACTTTGAATTCATGCAGGATGATGCAAGTTTCCGTGTATCAAAATCAATGTTATCCTTTTTTCGGAGAAAGAATGTCCAGCTTTTGGACTCAGTGCAGATTTAAACCCAATTGAAAATCTTTAGGGTGACTTGGTTTTCCAAATGTATAGGAGTGGAAAGTAATGCAAGACCATCACTGAACTAAAGGCTGCTCTCATTGAGACATTGGAAAATGCTCCACAAGAACGACTGCAGTCTTTGATAATTCAATTCAAAATTCAAAATTGATAATTCAAAATGTCTGATTGCTACCATATTTGGAAACAAGCTGAAAAATACAAAATAAGCTACTAATTTTAATTTAAAGATATGAATCATAAGTCAAGACATTCTATTTTTGCTAATAGTATCTAGCTCCTTTGTTTATTAATCATTTTTTTCAAACTTGTGCAATAATTGTTGATGTCTTACTATAATAAAGAGTTTCTAGACAATCACCGTGTTTTATTGTTAATGGAAGGACTGTATAAATATAATATACTATATAAATATAAATATAGTATTGATATTATTAT
>NW_019384754.1:399824-409144 GCF_000671375.1 Centruroides sculpturatus | reverse complement strand
CCTAGAAAATTTCTGACAACTGCAACAAATGAAGTCCAGGCTTTTTGTTCAGCTTCATTCATCGAATTGACAAAGGCAAGATCGTTAATGAGTTGTCTTATTTGTGGGCCGTCAAATATTCCTGCTTTAATTTTTTCTATACTTAACTGAGGCATAAGAATTTTAGAAAGGCTTAGGTGGGGCATAGCACAAAAAAGGTTGGGAAACACTGATCTAGACACTGCACGGCTAGAACTTACAAACTTACCTCAACTCTAGTTGAAGCATTGAATGTCAATTCGTTACCGAATGCTTACTTCATTTGGTGGATTTACCTGGAACTAACTGGATGGCAGACTAACAATGGGGAAAATATACAGGAATCAGTTCTTGCATATATGATTTAATACTGTACAAACTGGAATTAGAGCTGCACATTTCATGTAGCACTGTATGTTAAAAAAACACAGATCTAAAAAAGTAGAGCTGATAGAGAAAAACTGATTTCATATTTGGATTCAGTGACCCAAATATAGCTAAAATCAGTTCTAAAATCCTAAGCACCAAAAAAAAAATTTTTTTTTGTAGGCTTGTGTCATCCAAAGTTTAGTTTTATTAAAAATGTCATACATTAAATCCAAATACAATTTTTTGTTTTCTTATACAGTAGTCTCTCGAAAACTTGGCCTAATGTGAACCGAAGGGTGGCCGAGTTTGTGAAAATGCTGGGTTATCGAAATTGGGGTTAAAAAACAATAAGTAAGAGTGTTTCCTCAGAAAATACTGTACTGTACTTTACTGAGAATACAACAGAGAATAAACTGCCTAAATATCCTTAAACAAAAGAAAAGTATGTACTTTATGAAGGCATAGAGCCTTTACTACGTAAAAATGAAAGTTAATGAATACTCTGTGTACAGTAATTTACCTGATAAGACAGATTTCAGAAAAATGCTTTATGAGGCATAAAGTTGTCTATAATGAAAATTAACTAGGGAGTTTTTTCGTCCTGCCAGGGTGTGGCCAGGTTGTAGAGTTTCAAGTTTTCGGGACTACTGTACTAACTTTTTCTAAAAATAAACTTTGAATTCTTTTATAAAAATACTGTCTTTACTTCTTGTTTTTAGAATACTTATCATTTGTATCAGGTTGTAAAGGTGAAACTTAGATAATTATCAATAAAGTTTTTTTTAACTAACTCAACAACGATTATGATTCGGTCTTGTAGATAATCACCATCAAGATCAATCACATCTTTCCACCTTAGCTGCAAAGTTTCAATCCTATGATCACAGAATGATTGGAGTTTTTCTTTGAAGAAAGTCTTGAGTGTTGTTCTCACGTGGATCTTATCATTGAATGGTATTGACAATATGGTTCTGCAGGTATGGCTCCAAATAGATGGTAGTTAGTTGGCAGTAATCTGGACTGTAAGAAGGATGAAACAGAACTCCCAGACTGGCCTAACCAGCTTCTCTTAGGTCAGTTTAGCTCTGTGTGTTAGTGCATTGTCATAGTGGTATCAGACTGTCAGTTTTTGGACAAAGTTCTTTGATCTTGAAACACTCAAGTTGTGCTAATTCTCTAGTGGACAACTGTGGATTATTGTCTGTCAGTTTGCAGAAGAATGTGGTGGAATCACTGCCTGGATGGAGTTCATCTTAAAGCAAGAAATAGCAACCTTGAATTTTTTGAACTAATTGTAGTAGATTTTCCTGTTGACTGTCCTCATCAAACACTTTGCAGATGAATAATGCACATTCAGTGCATTATGGCCCCTTTTGAAGTGATTGAGCAACAGCATGTAAATGTGTTCTTTCAAAAGCTTCATATTGTCAGACATTGCTGACATATCTATTTCCAATGAAATATATGATGAAATGCCCCCTGGTTACTCTACATATGTACCCACATCAAACATTCTAGAACATTTTTTCCAGTCATTTGTTGAAAAGAAACAAAATGTCTAAATTTCACCTTTACAACTTGATACTCTATGAATAATATGCACACATATTTTCCAGAAATCAATGTTGGAGTTATTGATAGATGTAATATCAATGTGTGCATCATATTGTGTCATGGCAATTTTGTAAAGTTTTTCTGTTACATAATAAAAGGTTGGCAGCACTGTCGTCAACCCCTTAGGGAACCATTAGTCATGGTGACCTCATTTTACTCTCCCTTTTCTAGCACTGATCTGATAAACAAGTTATGTGAACTTCTATTTCATCTGTATTCTTTTTCCCACACAACAATTTCTACAGATATAACTAGTTTTATCACAATCTCCAATAAGTATATCAAGCCTGACAAGATTAAATATCAACTTGTGTTTGATGAACACTAATGGTCTAAAACCATTTGAATCATATCTTTTTCTACACCTTAAATTACATTGTCTTTATGAAAAGTAATCCATTTGTCAAATTAAATTTTTGGTTTGTATCATTGAACTTTTTTTTCAATGATACAAACCAAACCAAAATCATATACTTTTTTATCATTGGGCTGCAATTTAAAAAATTGTAGATCTGTAAATTACCACTCTTTTTTTTGTCTGTCTTTTCTTAATCTCGAGAATGGAGTTAGATAGATGAAAGATGAGACCAGATATGGAAACCTTAGGGGCAGAAGTCCCCAATTAACTATAACTTATGATGAAAACTGGAAGTAACATTATTTCAATTCAAAAATCCTGAAAGGAGTTAGATAGATGACTGGCACTACTCTATTGCTAACAGAAAAGTATGATGTACAGGACTAATATGAGGCGGAGAGCATATATTTTAAATTAAAATATAATTAAAAATTGCAGCCTGGCATTCTGATGATGTTAAAATAAATAATTACTCATTTTATTTACCATACTTCTGCATCTAAAGATCATGCTCTTATATGCATATGTGAGATCACACACGAGGGTATAATACCCTCTAGTTATTAGAACCATTAGATCTACTCACGGGGTCACTGGATGGCATGTAGGAGGACTATTATTTGAGTGGGGAGGAGTCGCAGGTATTTTCTGATCAATGTCCATACTTAGGAAAAGGGATAAACAGGTTTACAATAACAAAAAGGATTTAATGAATAAAATAAAACAAAGAGATACACAAATTGAAATACATAATATAAACTCTGGTAAATCGAACCTATCTAAAATACCTTTAAGCACAAGAGAGAGTTTACAATTGATAATAGCGAGGTTGCGGCTGAAGTTTTCAATGCAAAAATGTGAACATCAGATGTTCAGTGCCGCCATCCTGTAAGCCTAGAAGTTTGACAATGGCATTTGGAACGTTGAGCATGATTTTACTGATGTTCCAAATGCCATTGTCAAACTTCTAGGCTTACAGGATGGTGGCACTGAACATCTGACGTTCATGTTTTTGTGTTGAAAACTTTGGCTGCAACCTAATTAATATCTCTGTTGATCAAACTTGGAGAATGTGAGATGAATGCTGGAGAGTTGGAGTGGGACTATCTTCTTTGTCTCTTGTTAGTATGGTCAGGTCTGATTCTCATAGACTGCCTGTCTCTGGTATGGCAAATCTCTTCAATCTCTTCTTCTGTGGACTGCCTGTCATTTATGGCACATTCGAATTAATCAGGAACTGCCCCAAACTCATGAATTTTTCCCTATTTATTCTCAGTTCCCATCAATCAGATTGTAGGATTCTGATCGTCTGACCTGACACACATCTGATGCAAGAGACAGATGTTCATCTGATAAATTAGATAAGAACTTTCTAAGGGCAGTTCTACTTATTCCCCCTTTCCCACACAAAACATCGATTTTTGGTCTATTTTATAGCTAAAATATTACATAGAGATTATTTATCAAGTGGAAAAATCTAAGAAATGTGACAAATAAAATGAATAAATTGCTCTCTGTTCTTGCATTCTCACACACAGAAATATGGTATTTGAAATGATAAATAACAAGATAGAAATATGACTAATAATATAGACCTATCCATAAGTAAGTAATGCACACTATCTAATATTAGAAACATTATAATGATTTATATTTATCTTTTCTTTCATATTTTACTAAGTTCATATGTATATACTCAACAGCAGATTTAGGGATGCACAGAGTACAGCTGCACTTCCTTCTCAGTTGGTAATTTATTATTTATTATTACAGTAGAGCATCGATTATCTGACTCAATTGAGGACTCAGGTTGGTCGGATAACAAAAAATTGGATAACCGAAAATAATGAAAAAAATACATTATTAGTATAGTATATTAGGATAGCCCATGTAATTAGTATATTAGTATATCGCTATTAACCAACTTAGTGTTGAATTTTCATTGATGTTTAGCCTAACAAATGTTTTTAAAATAATAATTGTCGCTATTGTATCGTTAAAAATTATTTTTAAATTATTTTATTGCTCACAAAACAACCACTCATAATTTGAAAATTAAGTCTCGTTTAAATACTGGCCTCCCGTCAATGGTCGAGCCAATGTTGCCAGCTAAAACACGCAAAAATTTTACAAAAATAATATTAAAGTATACAAGACATAGCCAAATATTGTAGCGCCACATCACTAGCGGACATTTGAAATTTGCCGACTAGAACGGTCTGTTAACCAATGTGACAGTTAATCGGGAGTCGGATAATCAATGCTCTACTGTATATTGTAATATTAATTCTTTGGTAAAATATAATTTCTTCAAACCTTCACATATACAAATTAAAGTGTAAGAAAATGCATTGCATTTCTTTTGCAGTTATTTATTTCTGATTTTTAAAAAAGTCAAACAATGTATGCCAGTTGTGAGTTATTGGTGACAAATTTTAATTTATGATCAGATTCTACTGTTTACTTTCTTTTCTTTAGTGCAAAAATAATTCTATATAAATAACTAATACTAATGTTTAAATGGAAGAGTTATTTCATTTATACATTTGCCAAAAATTTTTGGAGCTGAAAATTCACATTCAATTTATATGTGTATTTTTATTTTTAACTTTAATTTAATAATATGTAATTTGCCTGAGCAAAGGTACTGTACATCAGGTAGTATTTTATGAGGTATATTATTTCTTTCCTGCATCCCATCTGAAGAATTTTGGATCTGCCATTATTTATGCAGTACTGACGGCTGGATGGCCTAGCAGTCAATGTGTCAGCCTATCGCTCTGGGGGATCCGGGATTGAATCCAGACAGGTCGAAAAATTCCTGGGAATTTTTCGGGGTTGGTCTGTCCAGATATGTCAGGTCTCTGTCTCTCACCACCCGGCCGCCCCATTGTGGTCCTGGTTGAATCAATAATGGGCTTGCCATAAGAGGCCCTCTTAGTGCTTACAGGACAGAAAGAGTTAAAAAAACACTGTGCAGAGCAGGGTTGTCCAACCTTTTTTCTTAATGGGCCAAATTAGAAATTTAGGTATATTCAGCAGGCCACAAAGGAACTTTATATAAATATATNCCAATTTAAGTTTCTTCTCCCATAGGAAAATTTCATGTCTAAATTCAAAATTTTATCTTATATTAATTATATTTTATTACTTATAGCACATTTTATCATTCAAATGAATGACAAACTGTGTAATATTAATTCATTCCAAATGTAATGGAAAAGTGAACATAGACAACTGAACTTTTATACTGAAAAAAATTTAATCTAAAATGCATTAAACAGACAACAAAAGGAGATGATGGTTTAATAATGGTGAGAGAAACGGCGTCTGTGCACAAGGTTGGTTTAATTCATTGTGTAAATGGAATAATAGATCAGTATGCATATGTTGAAATTTTGGAAAATGTTCTTCTCTTGCTCACGAAAAATTAGCATCAGATTAGAAATTTCAAGCAATGATCCTGAACACACTTTGAGGCATACCAATAAGTTTCTTAGAATTAATAATGTTACAACTTTAAAATGACTATTCCAATTGTCCAATGTAAATTCAATCAAAATGCTATAGATTGCCATTGATAAAATAATCAAAAGGACAAAGAAATCCAATTTCAATAAATTTTATGAAGATATTGAGCAATAGTGCAATAGTGAAAATAATGTTCTTTATTACGTTCACCTGTGAACTTAATAAAGAACATTATTTTTAAACTGTAAGACTAAATATCTGCATCCATAATTCCAGTATAATAAGTCCTGTTAATATATAGAATGTACTAGTATACAAAAATAAATTATAAACAGTGTTAAAAAAGGACAAAAAGGCATAATAATTAAACTTCAGATGTTAATTTAGTATCAAAAACATAAAATATTTGAGTAGCCCAAGACATAGCCAAAGATTGAAGCGCCACAGCACTGGCAAAAATTTAAATTTGCCGACTGGAATTCTTTCAGATGATTGACTTTCGGAAAATCGACGCTCTACTGTATTTTTTTTTTTCACATCTAAACAACTTATGTTGTAGAACTTTGAACCATGAAAATATATAAAGTTGATACTCAGACTTTATTGATCATGTTGAAACAATAAATGTGTAGCAGCCGATTCGTGAAATTCCCACTGCCACGAGAGGGAGCAGAGAAGGATATAAAAAGCCATCACCCATCACCTTTCCCACTGTTTGTGATTCCTTGTACAGTGTTCACAATGATTGTGAACTCTGAACTTTTTGTTGGTGAACAACACTACAAATGTAATCAGAGAGGAAGAGCAAAAAAAAAACTCCTGGGAAAGGGGTCAATCCCCAGATGACTCTGTAAACTTTCAGTGGCAGTCGAAGAATCTAATTGAAACGAGAGAGTCATGTCCAAGATAAATTGGAAATTAATAAAATATTAGTACACCATATAATGTTAAGTTTCTCAAAGACTGTTAAATGACTCTTGATGAGTTTTGCTAAGCAACGAAATTAGATAAAATTTAAGCATCTGACCAAATATTGAGAAAGTAATTCAAAACAATGTCTTCAAAGAAGTAGCTGGGACAGTGTCTTAAAGGTTGATTTTAAAAAGTATTTTTAAAAATAATAATTTTGTAAGTCATCATTTAATTGTTATGTTTCTTTAGTGGTCTTTTTACTGAGGCTATGCTTTTTCTAGTACTATACATAATGACTCAGAAGATAAAAGTTCTTTCTAAAAAGGCTAAATAAAAAGCTTTCTGATTTTTGACTTCGAGATGAAGATCTGAGTTTAGTCCTTTCAACACTAATAGAATATACAGTGATTGCCTAGAAACGCTATTAATTTCATGTAACTTTAATGAAATTTTCTAGTATGTTTAATAGCAAAATATCAGCAATTATTGTATAAGTTTGGAGAAAACTGATTAATAAAGAAAAGAGTTAGATATTATTATCAAAAATAGGATGTCCAACATTAATATAACATGTACTGATTGAAATTATTATTGGAATCCATGAAATTTGCAAAAAAATATGATCAACAATTGAAAAGAAAGGTTTAGTAAATTGCATAGTATCTTACTTATTAAAAATGGGATGTGGGAAGGACCTAACTGTAGAAGAAAAGATCAAAATTGATGTATTTCACCAGGAAGGGAGAAAAGTAACTTGGATTGCTAAAAATTTGGGACGACCTCATTCAACAATCTCAAAGTATATCAATAATAAAGATCAACAAACAAGAAAACGAAACAGTGGGTGCAAGAGTTCAACAATACCTAGAGAATGATATGCAATTGTTCAACATGCACTGCAAGAAAACACATCTGTCCAGAAAATCAAAAATGAATTGAAGCTGAGCTGCAGTAAATCAACAGTAATTTCATCAATCATTTTGATGAAAGAAACATTGTTTCTTTCATCATTTTGATGAAAGAAACATTGTTTCTTTCATCAAAATGAAGACAGGCAACCAGCTCGAGGAGAAACACAAACACCTTTGATTACAGTTTACCAGAAACAACTTTGAAAGAAGAGAAGGATGGCAAAAAGTAATTTTCTCAGATGAGAAAAAGTGGAATCTCAACGAACCTGATGGTTAATTATTATTATTATTAGGCAGACAAAAGACTAGATCAAAAGCAGTACTCAAAGAGAGTAGCCAGTGGTGGTTTGATGGAATGGAAAGACAGATCTATTATTTATTGAAAGTCAAAACAACTCTCAAATGTATCAGGAGCTTGTCTGGAGGCAGCTCCAAACTTACGGACAGAAAATTGCTGGACAGGACTTTGAATTCATGCAGGATGATGCAAGTTTCCGTGTATCAAAATCAATGTTATCCTTTTTTCGGAGAAAGAATGTCCAGCTTTTGGACTCAGTGCAGATTTAAACCCAATTGAAAATCTTTAGGGTGACTTGGTTTTCCAAATGTATAGGAGTGGAAAGTAATGCAAGACCATCACTGAACTAAAGGCTGCTCTCATTGAGACATTGGAAAATGCTCCACAAGAACGACTGCAGTCTTTGATAATTCAATTCAAAATTCAAAATTGATAATTCAAAATGTCTGATTGCTACCATATTTGGAAACAAGCTGAAAAATACAAAATAAGCTACTAATTTTAATTTAAAGATATGAATCATAAGTCAAGACATTCTATTTTTGCTAATAGTATCTAGCTCCTTTGTTTATTAATCATTTTTTTTCAAACTTGTGCAATAATTGTTGATGTCTTACTATAATAAAGAGTTTCTNTAAATTCAGGGATTCAAATAAACCCTGAAAAGCATGGGAAACATGTTGAATTATTGCATTGTATAGGATAATTAATAGGCAAGGAATTTAACTAAAATTCTACCTCTTCAAATTGTTTAGAACAGGGTTCTCCAACCTTTTCTCCTAATGGGCCAAATTAGAAATTTACATATATTCAGTGGGCCACTACGGTACTTTATATAAATATATGCTTTTAAAAAGTTCAAAATGTGAATATCAAATTTTAATAACAAATATATATAATTACAAAAAATAATGTATTGTTGACAGTAAAAAAATTATACTCAAAATAAAAATAAATTCAATGCAATTTTTGACATTGCCTTCCTTTTATAATATTGTCAATATCTGCTTTTATAGTACTAGTCTTAATTCTAAGAATGTTAGTTAAATGGGAATCACTCAATCTATTTCTTTCAGCAGTTTTGATATTTTCATGCACGAAAAGAATTGTTCACAACAGTATGTTTGGCATGTGGAGTAGTACAATTTTCTAACACCAATTATGTCATTACGATATCAAAGTGTATCTGGTGAAACGAGAATAACTTTTATGACATACTTTACGAAAATAAATTTAGGGTGCAGTGGGCCACAGGTTGGACATCCCTGGTGTAGAGCATCAAAAACTAAAAAATACATATATATTATATATATAAACTTTAAGGGCTCATATTATTCCCTAAAAACATTTTTCCATTATTTAAAAAAAA